>NW_026970209.1:300000-389000 GCF_028390025.1 Pseudophryne corroboree | reverse complement strand
ATTGACCTGCCGTAGCTGTGGAAACCAGGTCCGTCAGCCCATCCCCAAACAATACATCACCCTTATAGGGTAGTACTTCCATATGTTTTTTGGAGTCCGCATCACCCGTACATTGGCGAGTCCATAAGGATCTACTCGCCGAGATAGACATGGCATTGGCCCTAGAAGCTAGCAATCCAATGTCCCTTTGAGCATCCCTCATAAATAAGACTGCGTCTTTTATATGGGCTAGAGTTAAGAATATAGTATCCTTATCCATCTTATCAAATCGATCTGTCAGCTCATCTGTCCAAGCTGCAATTGCGCTACACACCCATGCCGACGCAATGAGAATAAATACACTTTAAGGTAGTATCTTGCCTGCGATCTGCAGGGTCCTTAAGTGCCGATGTGTCAGGAGACGGTAGCGCCACTTTCTTGGACAAGCGCGTCAGGGCCTTGTCCACAGTGGGGGGTGATTCCCAAATCTCCCTGTCCTGCTTAGGGAAGGGGTATGCCATATAAATTATTTTGGGTATCTGCGGTCTCTTTTCCAGAGTCTCCCAAGCTTTTCCAAAGAAATCATTTAATTCATGAGATGTGGGAAAATTAATAATCTGTTTCTTTCCCTTAAACATGTGCACCCTTGTGTCGGGGACCGAGGGTTCATCCTCAATATGCAAGACATCCCTTATTGCCACAATCATACACTGAATGGTTTTAGTCACCCTAGGGTGCAATTTTACTTTGTCATAGTCGACATTGGAATCAGAGGCCGTGTCGGTAGTAGTGTCTTGTGTTAAGGGATGCTTTTGAGACCCCGACGGGCCCTGTGAGTCGGTCCAATATGAAGTGTCAAAGTCAGAAAAATACCACTATGCACACTGCCATATTTGCACCTCATACACGTCCGCGCTGCGCATGCGTACACTCTCCCGTGCGTGCGCATACTCACAGTCGCGGGCACCCGCAGGCGCACGGTATGCGTATTTACGGTAGAGTTTATGTGATCGTAGCGTGCGACTCAATCGTTACATATTTTCACTATATAATGTATTTTGTAGATCATGGTCCCTTTGATAGATTCTGAAAGTTTAGTTAATGTAGCATGTTCCTGGACAAAGAGATCCCTCTTTGTATTGTACGAAGGGTCCAACAGGAGTCATACAGTGATGTTTAGTATCCATCGGAAGAGTATTTAATTAGCAATATTCCGGTGTTGGTTTGGAGCGGATTAATCGCTCGTGCGAATAGTTATGGACATAAGAAGTTTATGTCCATTTACTATTATTTGCACTTACTTAGCCATGCGGCGGGAAACCTAGTTTCCCACCCACCTGAGCAGTTGGAAATAGCCACAGCCCACCTCTATGAATCAACCTATGACCTTTTGTTATAATGCGAAGCCGAATTCCTGTGTCCAATGAACAATAAGAATATAGGGACCATTGTACTGTATTGTGTACAGTGTATATAAGGGTCACCGTCCCCAGTCCAGCCAGTACTCTCTCTTCAACAGTTATCGCTGATAATTGGAGGACTGGATTCCGGTTGCGCCTGCGTGTGTTCCCCGTATGGTATGTTTCTCTGTTGCCACTTTGTTACCCGTATGTTGTTAGCCATTCACACTTAGTCTCTGTATTTGTAATACGATCGTTCTCTATTGTGCATGTTACTGTCTAGATACTCTGCTAGAATTATATGTTAGTTTGTAGCGTATGACTTGTGAACTGTTTCCCCTTTTGAAGTAACTTTAGATATGTGTTAGTAAAAGGTTTTGGACCCTTAAAATGGTAGTGTGTATTCGTTATATTGCAAGGGGTAATAGGAGCATCTCGATCGCTCGAACAGCTTTAGTATCTATAAGGTTAAACAGCGTTGCATCACTACAGTGGTTCTAGTACAAGGTATACAGCATAAGAATATCTTTCCAGCGTGTTACATACAAGTTTTATTGATTGTTATCCAGTTAGCGTCTGCGCCGCTCGTGATCTCCTCGTGGTCCCGAGCGTCTGCTACGCTAATAGCGTAGCATTACGTTAGTCGCTCACCTATAGTGTGCCCGATACCAACAGCATATTCTCGCGAGCGTTTGTGTCGCTCGAGCGGCTCGCTCCCGATTTAGCGTCCGCTACGCTAAGAGCGTACCCTTACGGTACCTCGTACGCCAATTGCGTACTGTGTCTCTTAACCTCTTAGAGTGTTTAATAAGGTAATCTAAATCAGCATTCTCAATTGAGGGCTCGTCCGTCATCCACACATCCATCCGCACTAGCTAAAACAGACTTTATCTGTCAGCAAAGGGCGGGAACGCAGTATCCTTTCGTATCCGTATTGGTGGTGAGGGATACAGTAGTGCTGGCTAGATAAGCGTCTGTTTCGCTACGCTGTAGGAGTGCTGGGGTGGAATCCGGAAACCGGAGGTAAGAACAATACGCTATTTACCTTTTAAAACTGTTTATTTCTGTTTTTGCATACGCATACACGCACGCACACATCTACATTGTTACAGCTCACTTTCTTGTTGCCATTAGAAATTGATAATTAGATACGTGCTGAGGAATTTGTGCTATTTAGTTAAAAATACAAAAGAAAATTGTTAAGGGTTTAAGTGTAAAGAACACACACACAGCATAACAAATACTGTGTGGTGTACTGTAAACGATTTCTGTTGAGTATTGTTTACATTGATAGAAGCGTGTTGATTGTGTCGCTGTGGGCGTATCTGCACTTTGTGCATAAGTGTCTCGGACAACGTGCGAAAGCACGTACGTGACACAAAGGCATACGCACGTGGCGTGTTTTACGCAACGGAACATACGCATACGCCCATTGAGACTCAAATCACACAATAACCTTGTTTAGGGTGGGCGGTATAGTATAGCCACCTGATAAATAGCACACAGTTGTTCAGTTCAGTTTTTCCAAAAAGTATTAGTTAAAAGAAAACCTTTTTCTACTGCAAACCCAGGGATTGGACTCCTACCTGTATGAAAGGAATTTCTGTACAGAAAGATTAAAAGTGTATCTGTTTGAATAGGAGTGAGTGTGGAACTTAAGGTATTATTTTTGTGAACCCACAAATCGGGATCCCGTCGGAGACCACATCAGGTGAGTGGACACTTGGTGGCGTGGGATTGGCTTGCCCGCGTTAACATTATATAAGGTAAAGGAGCAAGTAGTTTCCGCAGACAAAAGGACTGCAAGGTATTTAAGCGCAGCCCCGGGGGTTTTGCGTAGCACCCATATAGTCAAGGTAAAGCTCCGGCTGAAGGTTTCGCAGCCTAAACAACCGATTCCATTGGTCGTAAAGCGTATAAATATTTAGTTACTTATACGCAGTGCGACTGGACCGCACGTGATTGTGTGCATTTAGTTTGTTACCTTGATACTCATTAACAATTTATTGTGGGATCATAAACGCTATTTGTACATTCTAACGTGATTTGTGTAGGTTTTTGTTATTTTAAGGGAGTTTCGCTGTTCACTAAGCAAATCTCTAACAACCAATACTTACTGGGGAGGGATCGCATACTCCCACGCGCCCCAGTAAATAGAGGTTATCAGAAAGCAGAAGTGAGTGAAGGCACTGGTTAAACATTCACCGTCGCCTTACCGCGGACAAATTTGGTCTGTTTGTAAGAATTAGCTAAGACAGCAATAACTACAAACGATGGGGGCCAGTTGTTCAAAGAAGGGACGTCCAACAAGGGTTCACGTTGGTGGTTGCTGGCCCAAAGGGTCCGCACGGTATATAATGTGTGAAAAATACGGAACTCACACACAGGTATTATGCAACGAGTGGGAACGTATGACAGAGGATGATGGGGAACAGTTTCCCCGGGTAGGCAGTTTGAACCCTGAGGTATTGCAGAATCTAAGAAAAAGGATAGGTCTAATAAAATCTGCAAAGCAGAGGATCAGACATTATGACTGTTTGCTGATATGGCTACAGGAAAGTGAAATACAACAGGAATTAGCTCAAAAAGCAAATTCCCATCCTGGTAGAAATCTAATTGCAACGGCACCACCACCATATATATCGGGGGACAAAGTGGCTGCAGAGAATGACATGCGGGTGTGCGATAAGGGTGCACTTAATAAATGTATTAGTAATGACAAAATTAAGATGAAAGTAAATGCAAATGTTGATACTAATGCTAACCCATGCAAGTTGTATCCTATGTTAAACTTCCCCCAGGAATACGACCAAGAAGATGAGCCCACTACGATTTCAGCTCTCTCTCTAGCGGCCACCATAAGCGATACTCCAGTAGGCATCGCCCAACCACCAAGAGAGGTATCAAAAGCCCATAGCTTAGGGACAGGTGAGGTAGTGTCTACAGGTAAGTATGGCACTGTACAATATGCTGAAACTAGTGCACCTCACACTGAAGAATCAAACCAGAGCGAAGTAGTTCGGATTAACCCTGTTAGAGTAATAGCGGTCCCCAATGGTAAGACTGACACAAATGGAGCCATACCCATTAGAAATATTGCAATGCACTGTCCCTGGTCACGAGCAGAATTAAGAACAATTTTGTCTGAATTTCCTGATCTCAGGAAAGATTTAGCCGCATGCCAAAGGTTCATTAAGGACCTAGGAAATTCCACTGAACCAAACAACAAAGATTGGAGAACACTACTGCGGGCATGTCTGCCCTCTAGTGTTGACCCTATTAAGTTTATAGCTGACTGTAAACTAGATCAGGAGGTTCCCCTTACGGATGCATATAATCAAGAAAAATGTAATCAGAATCAATCTGCAACTGGGAATATATTTCCCAGCCGTAGTAAAATGGAATAAAATATTCTCCATTAAACAAATGGAAAGGGAAACTGCCCCCGAATATTTCCACAGAGCATTAGAGAAAATGGCTAAATACACTGGGATCATGGACATTGAGGCAAATATACACCATAGAGAAGTAGCGGTGTCCGTACTGATGGACGGTTTAAAGGAGGTATTAAGGAGTAGGGTACAAACTACTCAACCCAACTGGAGAGGTATGTCGGTGGCCGCCTTAAGAGAGACTGCTGCTGGGCACGACAGGAATATTACAAGACACAGGGAATCACAGAGTGATAAACTGATGGCAATAAGTATCCATGCCCTCACAACAAGGCCGCCTCAGTCCAGATCACAGGTCCCTGGTGGTAAGCCGCATGTGGTAAAATGTTACAATTGTAGCAGGGAAGGACATTTTGCACGTAACTGTACAAATAACTCACATAATGCACATAGAAACCCTAGACAACGACAGGACATACGAAATTGGGATCAGGGACCGCAGAGGCGGAGTTATGAGCCACATGCAGGGGAAACAAGAAGGTATCCCCCAAAAAGAGACTGGCAAGTCTCTGATAATACCCACTCACCCTCTCCACAGGTGATAGCCGCAACTGCAATGCAGGGGGATCACCAGATCAAATAGGGGTTTGGCCATACCTGTAATCTGCAGCCAGTAAAATTGATTGCAAGCCTTGGAAGTGAACCCGAAATTGCAATTAAGGTAGCTGGTAAATCATTAAACTTTCTTGTAGATACGGGGGCGGCCAAATCAGTGATAAATTCGACAGTGGGCATGAGAACCACTGGTAGGACAATTCCAGCCATGGGAGTAACAGGAGTAGTCCAGCATTACCCTGTTAGCAAACCAGCAGAGATTACAATAGGGCCTTTACATACCAAGCATTCCTTTTTGCTGGCTGCATCGGCACCAACTAATCTCCTGGGAAGAGACTTACTGTGTAAAATGGGGTGCGTCATTTATTGTACTCCTGAAGGTGTATTCTTGGACATACCTGAGAATCACGCTCAGGAAGTGCAAGACATGTTAGACTCCCCATCAAAATTAATGTCACATACCATTATGACAAATAGGACTCCATCCCAAGTAGAAGAAATGACATCCCAGATACCAGAGTCACTTTGGACTAAAGATGGACAGGACACTGGATTAATGGCAAACGTAGCTCCGGTAGTTGTACAAGTAAAAGATGGTAGGATAGCTCCAAAAATCCCACAGTACCCTCTGAAGCCAGAGGTGGAGTTAGGAGTTTATCCCGTAATAGAGCGCTTGCTACAACAGGGCATTCTGGTAAGAACGTCCAGCACTGCCAATAGTCCCATCTTCCCTGTTAAAAAGAGTGGGGGGAGGGGTTACAGGCTAGTGCAGGATCTAAGGGGGATTAACAAAATAGTTGAGAGTCAGTTCCCCGTAGTGCCAAATCCAGCTGTCATCCTTATGCAAATACCTCCCACTGCGAAATTTTTCACTGTTATTGACCTCTGCTCCGCTTTCTTTTCGGTACCCCTGCACCCTGACAGCCAATATTTGTTCGCATTTACATACAGAGGAGTCCAATACACATGGACTCGATTACCACAAGGATTCATAGATAGTCCAAGTATATTTTCCCAGGCTTTGCATGATTGTTTACAGTCTTTCCAACCAGAGAATGGATCAGTACTGATACAGTATGTGGATGATTTACTGCTGTGTTCAGATTCATTGGAAGCATCCCTGAAGGATACGAAACAGCTCCTGTTTCATCTTTCAGACACAGGACACAAGGTTTCCAAAGACAAGTTGCAATTATGCCAAACTAAGGTAAAATATTTGGGGCACTGTCTAACACAAGGACTGAGACACCTGACCGCTGATAGAATTCAAGCAATTAGAAACATGACTCTGCCACAAACTCAGCAGCAGATCAGAACATTCTTAGGAATGTGTGGGTATTGCCGTAACTGGATCCCAGGATTTTCCATTCTGGCGTTACCTTTGCAGGAGATGGTCTCCTCAAACAAAACGGATCGGATTTCGCATACAGACGAGTCCGAAATGGCATTTGAGAGACTTAAACAGTGCCTAACGCAGGCACCAGCATTAGGTATGCCAGACTATGGGAAACCCTTTGAGCTGTACGGAACAGAAAGTGCTGGTTGCGCGGCAGGCGTACTAACCCAAAAACACGGTGATGCCAGCAGGCCGGTAGCATACTACAGCGCTCAGCTAGATACGGTAGCGCGATCCCTCCCCACATGCTTGCGAAGCGTTGCGGCAATAGCATTGCTAGTAACGAAAAGCGAAGATGTAGTGCTAGGTCACAACCTCACAATTCATACACCACATGCAGTGTCAGCCTTATTAAATTCTGCCCAAACCAGGCACGTCTCATCAGCACGGTTTACAAGATGGGAATTGGCACTAATGGCCCCCGTAAACATCACCATAAAGAGATGCAGTGCATTAAATCCTGCAACGTATCTCCCAGGTGTGCCTGGACAGGCACAAAGGGTGGAGGATGAGAGTGGTGGGGAAGGAGGATTTAATACAAAGGAAGACACACATGCTTGTATGGAATATTTGACCCAAAATTTCACCGCAAGGCCTGACATCAGTGACAACCCACTGGAAGATGTAGAGCTCACGTTCTACACGGATGGTAGTTGTCATAGACAGTCAGACTCGGGAGACTTGTGTACTGGATACGCAGTCGTAGATGACCTAGGCACCATAGAAGCGGAACCGCTAGGCCCACCTCACTCAGCCCAGGTTGCTGAACTGGTCGCCCTAACCAGAGCATGTGAATTGGCTAAGGGTAAGTCAGCCAATATCTACACCGACTCTAGATACGCATTCGGGGTAGTCCATGATTTCGGAGCCCTATGGCGTCTCAGAAATTTCATGACGGCAGCTGGTACACCGGTAGCACATGCAGCCCACATAAAAAGGCTTCTCACAGCGATACAGGAACCCGACAGAGTGGCTGTTATCAAGTGTAAAGCACACACATATAGCCAAGACCCAGTATCACTTGGTAACAGCCGAGCAGACGAAGCTGCTAAGTTAGCAGCCGGTACCCCCAGACAGACAGACACCACACAACTGATGGTATTTAATACCATCAACACACAGAAGCTGTGTGAAATGCAAAATTTGTGTTCCACACAGGAAAAGGCAGTTTGGAAGGCAAAGGGATATGGCCAGGAGTCCTCAGGACTCTGGACGGATGGACATGGTAAACCAGTGGCCCCCAGAGCATATCTTCCATGTTTAGCTGAAGCAGCTCACGGGCTGACTCATCTAGGCAAGGAAGGAATGTGCAAGTTGGTAAGAGCATATTGGTGCGCCCCAGGATTTTCATCTCATGCGAGTAAAAGAGCAATGTCATGCCTTACCTGTTTGAGAAAGAACATCGGAAAGGCAATACCAACAGAACCATCTCATATCCCACCTACAGGCGGCCCTTTCCAGGTAATACAGATTGACTTCATTCAATTACCCCCTTGTCGAAATTTGATATATGTACTTGTTTGTATAGATGTATTCTCAAATTGGGTCGAAGCATTTCCTGCGGCCACAAATACCGCTATGTTTACTGCTAAGAAAATTGTGCAGGAATTTGTATGTAGATATGGTATCCCTAGAATAATCGAAAGTGATAGGGGTACCCATTTTACAGGTGATGTCTTTCAAGGAATGTGTAAGTTGATGGGAATTGATAGCAAGCTGCACACTCCATACCGTCCACAGGCGAGTGCGAAGGTGGAAAGAGTGAACAGCACTATTAAAAATAAACTGAGTAAAGTTATGGCAGAGACAGGAATGACATGGCCAGAAGCTTTACCCATTGTACTGTACAGCATCAGAACCACTCCCAGGTCCCCTCTTAATCTGTCCCCTTTTGAAATCTTGTTTGGTCGACAACCGCATGTTATGATTAACCCTCAGGATGATTTGAAGTGTAACAATGAAGTGACTGTAAAATACTTGATTAACATGAGTAAACAGTTAAGGAATCAAAATGATAATCTGAAGTTGGTGATTCCTGATTTACCAGATAGTAATTGTCATGACATTGAACCTGGGGATTATGTAATGATACAGAATTTTCTACGCTCAGGTTGCGTTATTGACAGATGGGAAGGACCATACCAGGTCTTATTGACTAGCACGACAGCATTGAAGGTTGCTGAGAGACAGACTTGGGTTCATTCGTCCCACTGTAAGAAGGTCGCTGATCCAGAGAGGTCCCGTGATAAGGAACAGACGGTAGAGGTTGTATCACTGGAGTGTCTGTTCCAGGAGGACTAAGGCGGCACCTGAGCATTGAAGATCACAAGATCAAAAGCAGTTGTCGATCCCCTGTTTCCCTTTTATTGTTTTTCTCCAACTTCCCATCCCATCTCCCTCAATTATTTCCTTCCCCCTTCTCATTCTTCTCCGTTTCCTCCTATAAGATGGACTTGCCCCAAGAGACTGTGATCCGGATTTTCCTGTTGACCATGATGTTGACCAGAGCAGTCTGTTCCGGCGAGAGTACCATGGAGGTCGAGAGAGGTTCTGGAATGGGTTCTGATGATAAAGATGGAGGCGTAGTTTTCCAAGAACAACTTAACCAACAAGTAAAGGCGAGTATCAGAAAACGATCCGATAGAATTGACAATAGAAGGAATTGTGAAGGATTGTTAGCTGAAGAAAACTGTATCTGTAGGCTTTGTGACAACGTAGTGGAGGATGGGTGCATTAAGAAATGCCAATCCAGTTTTAATATCCATATGGATCGGCATCCATTGAGTGACTATCACTCCTTAGTGGGTAGTGTGTTAAATAAAACAGATTGTTGGGTATGCTCTCAAGTACCTCAAGGTCATAGCAAATCAGGGCTAGTACCATTTCCTTTATCGGTAGGGGAGGTACTTGAGCTAAAGGGTGGGAGACCGGTGGACAGGAGGTTTAATACCTCCAGTCCTCCTAGTTTGAAGCTCCACCAATATCATGTGGATAAGTCCCTAATATGTTTTAACATTACCAATCCCCGAAGGCCGGGAAATTGGGAAGTGTCATGGAGTAACCAAACCATGACCTTTTCATATAGAGCAGAAAGAATGCCTACAGATACAGAGCTTATACGCCACATAGCCAGTAGAGGAAAATATTTCCGATATAGGTATACCCTAGGAAGTAGGATTACGAGAGTTGGAGAGGTATCACCAGGATACTGTGCACATATCGTACAAACTGATACGTGTACTAAACAGATGGGAGCATTAGGGTTAGGAGATTTCACATGGAAGATGTGTAATATGGTTATGTCATACTCTGTCCCATATGTTCTCCCCGATGATGCATATTTCATATGCGGGAGGAAGGCGTATAAGTGGCTTGCCCCAAACTCTGAAGGATTGTGTTATATTGGAAAAGTACTGCCTGAAGTAATGACTGTATCACATGCCAAAATGAAAGATATACACCGTGGTGCCCAAGCTCCTTATACTCATACCCATTACGAGCACGTAGTTAAAAGGCAACTGACAGAAAGGACAGAGCATTTGGCCTCTAACATGATCCATGAATCCACTGGGATTCAGGTTCTACTTGCGTTAGATTTCACTCGCACCGCTAGAGGAGTGATGAACTATAGATACATCTCTGCGCTTGCAAATTTATTAGATAATATCACTGAAATGTATGATGACACGTTTAGGTATACTGGAAGAGAACTTCAAGCTTATAAAACAGAACTGGTACAGCATAGAATGGTTCTTAATTACCTCACAGCAGTGACAGGCGGATATTGTGTCACACTGGCAACACAGTACGGCGTGAAGTGTTGCACATATATCACAAATAGCACCGAGGATCCGGTCAAGGTCATAGACCAAAAGATGGATGATATTCTCCAACTGAAGTGGGAATTTCGCAGGAGACACAATCTCACTCTTGCTGCTATAGGTAATGAGCTGACTGGTTGGGTGTCATGGTTGAACCCGCAAAATTGGTTCTCTGGTTTAGGAGAATGGGCTCAAGGAGTCATAATGGATGTTGGGAAGTTTCTCCTATGTATCTTAGGTGTTGTTATATCGATTGGTTTGATATTTAGATGCGGTCAGGCTTTAATGAAGTGCAATCGTTGTACTAGGGTAATGAGTTTGAGGAGTGGGGAAACTGTAATTCCAATGGATTTGATTTATGACCCAACGGTAGAAACAATGATGTGATGAAAATGCGATTATACGGTCCGTTTCTTTCACCTGTTTTTCCGTTTTCCTCCAAGGTAAAAAGACCCACTTGGAAAAGGAATTTGATGAGCCGATATACAGACAACAGATGGATTAAAGAAGAAGTTTTGACAACCTTATACACAGATATTTGATGAACTATGCCATAGATCCCCAGTTTCCCTAGAAATTTTAAAATTACGCTAGCCCAACACTTTTGTAAATCTATGGACATTGACAAAGCTTTTTGCGCGCACCTTATGGGCAAAAGCACAAAGAAGACTGCAACCAACAGACACCGAACAAGACTTCAACCGACAAATGTACATTGACCTGACATAGAATACCACTGCATTTACCATAAGTGTTCTTTATCTTCATTTCTACAACCTTCAGGTAATGACACACATAGTCGATAGGGAATACAGGCACAGATATCAGCAAACACATACCTCCCCCATTCATGTATCATCAACTAAAATGTGCTCCCCCATTTTGTTACAACCACAGCCGAAAAGAGCTCGGTAGAGTTTGACAGCCCATCCACAGACCCTTAATCCGGGATAAGAAGGAATTCAAATGTATACTTCGCAATACCTCGAAGCTTGATGTACAACACTTACGGCACGATGATACATGACCCCCAAACATGGATTCATACACACATGCTTCTGCTATCTCACTAGGTCATACCCTCTTCACACCTTCTCCTCTCTCCTCCCTTTCCCAACCATGGAAATGTATTAACCCCATACATATATTTTTCTCTTTTTGAAATGTTTTAGAAGGTGGCAGTTATTGTTGACTGCCAAAGGGTGGACTGTCAAAGTCAGAAAAATACCACTATGCACACTGCCATATTTGCACCTCATACACGTCCGCGCTGCGCATGTGTACACTCTCCCGTGCGTGCGCATACTCGCTGTCGCGTGCACCCGCAGGCGCACGATGTGCGCATTTACGGTAGAGTTTATGTGATCGTAGCGTGCGACTCAATTGTTACATATTTTCACTATATAATGTATTTTGTAGATCATGGTCCCTTTGATAGATTCTGAAAGTTTAGTTAATGTAGCTTGTTCCTGGACAGAGAGATCCCTCTTTGTATTGTACGAAGGGTCCAACAGGAGTCATACAGTGATGTTTAGTATCCATCGGAAGAGTATTTAATTAGCAATATTCCGGTGTTGGTTTGGAGCGGATTAATCGCTCGTGCGAATAGTTATGGACATAAGAAGTTTATGTCCATTTACTATTATTTGCACTTACTTAGCCATGCGGCGGGAAACCCAGTATCCCACCCACCTGAGCAGTTGGAAATAGCCACAGCCCACCTGTATGAATCAACCTATGACCTTTTGTTATAATGCGAAGCCGAATTCCTGTGTCCAATGAACAATAAGAATATAGGGACCATTGTACTGTATTGTGTACAGTGTATATAAGGGTCACCGTCCCCAGTCCAGCCAGTACTCTCTCTTCAACAGTTATCGCTGATAATTGGAGGACTGGATTCCGGTTGCGCCTGCGTGTGTTCCCCGTATGGTATGTTTCTCTGTTGCCACTTTGTTACCCGTATGTTGTTAGCCATTCACACTTAGTCTCTGTATTTGTAATACAATCGTTCTCTATTGTGCATGTTACTGTCTAGATACTCTGCTAGAATTATATGTTAGTTTGTAGCGTATGACTTGTGAACTGTTTCCCCTTTTGAAGTAACTTTAGATATGTGTTAGTAAAAGGTTTTGGACCCTTAAAACGGTAGTGTGTATTCGTTATATTGCAAGGGGTAATAGGAGCGTCTCGATCGCTCGAACAGCTTTAGTATCTATAAGGTTAAACAGCGTTGCATCACTACAGTGGTTCTAGTACAAGGTATACAGCATAAGAATATCTTTCCAGCGTGTTACATACAAGTTTTATTGATTGTTATCCAGTTAGCGTCTGCGCCGCTCGTGATCTCCTCGTGGTCCCGAGCGTCTGCTACGCTAATAGCGTAGCATTACGTTAGTCGCTCACCTATAGTGTGCCCGATACCAACAGCATATTCTCGCGAGCGTTTGTGTCGCTCGAGCAGCTCGCTCCCGATTTAGCGTCCGCTACGCTAAGAGCGTACCCTTACGGTACCTCGTACGCCAATTGCGTATTGTGTCTCTTAACCTCTTAGAGTGTTTAATAAGGTAATCTAAATCAGCATTCTCAGAAGATTGACCCCCTGATGTCCCCCGTAATTCAGCCTTATCAAGCCTTTTATGTAAAGATGTCACACTTGCATTCAACATATGCCACATGTCCATCCATTCCTGAGTCGGCACAACCGACGGGAACACATCACTCATTTGCTCCACCTCCTCCTTGGAGAAGCTTTCCGCTTCAGACATGTCGACACCACGTACCGACACCCACACACACAGGGTTAAACCTACAAGGGTACAAAACCCCAACCAGGCCCTTAGGAGAGACAGAGAGAGAGTACGCTTAATAACACTGTGGAAAAATATGACCAGATAGCACTTTTTTATATATAATATTCCAATTCCCACTGCGTCGCCAATGTGCCCCCCTCCTCTTTTTTCCAGCCTGTGAAGTTCAGCAGGGGAGAGACCAGGGAGCCAGCGTTCAGCATGCAGCTTCTGTGGAGAAAATGGCGCTGGTTAGTGCGGAGGATCAAGCCCCGCCCACCTAACGGCGGGCTTCGGTCCCAGTGCTTTTTTTATTAAAATGGCGGGGGATTCTTGGATTTTCTGCCTCCACAGCCTAATCCATTTTAACATGCCCAGAAGTGAGGAATATTGCTGCCCAGGGCGCCCCCCCCCCAGCGCCCTGCACCCTTCAGTGCTGCTCTGTGTGTGTATAGTGGGAGCAATGGCGCGCACCTTACCTCATGAAGATCTGATGTCTTCTGCCTTCTCATACTCACCCGGCTTCCATCTTCGGCATCTGTGAGGAGGACGGCGGCGCGGCTCCGGGATGAACCCCAGGTGAGACCTGTGTTCCGACTCCCTCTGGAGCTAATGGTGTCCAGTAGCCTAGAAACAGAGCCCAACCGTAAAGCCAGCCCTGCTTCTCTCTCCTCAGTTCCACGATGCAGGGAGCCTGTTGCCAACAGGACTCCCTGAAAATAAAAAACCTAACAAAATTCTTTTAAAACAGAAAACTCAGGAGAGCTCTCTGCAGTGCACCCTTCTCCTCTGGGCACAGAATCTAACTGAGGTCTGGAGGAGGGGCATAGAGGGAGGAGCCAGTGCACACCCATAGTCAAAGTTCTTTTTAGGTGCCCTATCTCCTGCGGAGCCCGTCTATACCCCATGGTCCTTACGGAGTCCCCAGCATCCTCTAGGACGTAAGAGAAATAATAATAACAACAGGACACCACAGGTTGCTCACCCTGTATAATAATAACAGGACACCACAGGCTACTCCTCCTGTATAATAATAACATGAAACCACAGACTGCTCCCCCTGTATAATAATAATAACAACAACAGGACACTACAGGCTGCTCCACCTGTATAATAATAATAATAACAACAACAACAACAGGACACCACAGACTGCTCCCCCTGTATAATATTATTATTATTAATAACAGGACACCACAGGCTGCTCCCACTGTATATTACTAATAACAAGACACCACAAGCTGCTCCCCCGTATAATAATAATAACAGGACACCACAGGCTGCTCCCCCTGTATAGTAATAAGAACAGGACACTACAGGCTGCTCCCCCTGTATAATAATAATAACAGGACACCACAGGCTGCTCCCTCTGTATATTAATAATAATGACAGGACACCACAGGCTGCTCCCCCTGTATAGTAATAATAACAGGACACCACAGGCTGCTCCCCCTGTATAGTAATAATAACAGGACACCACAGGCTGCTCCCCCTGTATAATAATAATATCAGGACACCACAGGCTGCTCCCCCTGTATAGTTAGACGCCATTACCTGATCTCCACGGACACCGCGAGGCTGCAGCAGTCGATGAAAACTAACTTCCTGTATGTGGAACGCACAGTCCGGAAGTAAGGTGGAACGCACAGTCCGGAAGTAAATAGTGATTGGCACAGCTGATTCCTATGGACTGGTTCCTCCCCTCCCACACCCCGCCTTCTGTAATGGATATTACCATTTATGTCCTCAGTGCAAGAGGCCGGCGGCCATTTTCTTGTAGACCAGTCCGTCAGCAGCAATAGGTTCCCTGGCCGTGTAGTGACGTCAGGAGCGGCGGCCATTTTCTCCTGGTCTGAGCTCCGCCTTCCTTCTATCATTTCCACAAGGCAGCAGGAGCAGAGAGCAGCCATTGCTGTGTCTGGCAGCAGGTAATGATATTATTATTATTATTCTATAGGCTGAGCAGCTCTGGTGTCAGGTTCTGTACTACAGGGGGAGCAGCCTCTGGTGCCTTGTTATAGTGCAGCTGGAGCAGCCTCTGGTGGCTGACACTCTAGTGTCCTATTACTGTAATACAGGTGGCGCAGACCCCGCCGTTACCGTAACACAGGTGGCGCAGACTCCGCCGTTACCGTAATAAAGGTGGCGCAGACTCCGCCGTTACCGTAATACAGGTGGCGCAGACCCCGCCGTTACCGTAATACAGGTGGCGAAGACTCCGCCGTTACCGTAATACAGGTGGCGAAAACTCAGCCGTTACCGTAATACAGGTGGCGCAGACTCCGCCGTCACCGTAATACAGGTGGCGCAGACTCCGCCGTTACCGTAACACGGGTGGCGCAGACTCCGCCGTTACTGTAATACAGGAGGCGCAGACCCCGCCGTTACCGTAATACAGGTGGCGCAGTCCCCACCGTTACCGTAATACAGGTGGCGCAGACTCCGCCGTTACCGTAATACAGGTGGCGCAGACCCCGCCGTTATTGTAACACAGGTGGCGCAGACTCCGCCGTTACCGTAATAGAGGTAGCGCAGACCCCACCATTACCGTAATACAGGTGGCGCAAGACCCCGCCGTTACTGTAATACAGGTGGCTCAGACCCCGCCATTACCGTAATACAGGGAATGCAGACCCCGCCGTTACTGTAATACAGGTGGCGCAGACTCCGCCGTTACCGTAACACAGGTGGTGCAGACTCCGCCGTTACCGTAACACAGGTGACACAGACCCCGCCGTTACTGTAATACAGGTGGCGCAGACTCCGCCGTTACCGTAACACGGGTGGCGCAGACTCCGCCGTTACTGTAATACAGGAGGCACAGACCCCGCCGTTACCGTAATACAGGTGGCGCAGTCCCCACCGTTACCGTAATACAGGTGGCGCAGACTCCGCCGTTACCGTAATACAGGAGGCGCAGACCCCGCCGTTATTGTAACACAAGTGGCGCAGACCCCGCCGTTACCGTAATACAGGTGGCGCAGACTCCGCCGTTACCGCAATACAGGTGGCGCAGACTCCGTCGTTACCGTAATAGAGGTAGCGCAGACCCCACCATTACCGTAATACAGGTGGCGCAAGACCCCGCCGTTACTGTAATACAGGTGGCTCAGACCCCGCCATTACCGTAATACAGGGAATGCAGACCCCGCCGTTACTGTAATACAGGTGGCGCAGACTCCGCCGTTACCGTAACACAGGTGGCGCAGACTCCGCCGTTACCGTAACACAGGTGGCGCAGACTCCGCCGTTACCGTAACACAGGTGACACAGACCCCGCCGTTACCGTAATACAGGTGGCGCAGACCCCGTCGTTACCGTAATACAGGTGGCGCAAGACCCAGCCGTTACCGTAATACAGGTGGCGCAGACCCCGCCATTACCGTTATACAGGTGGCGCAGTCCCCGCCTTTACCGTAATACAGAGGGCGCACACCCCACCGTTACCGTGATACAGGTGGCGCAGACCCCGCCGTTGCTGTAATTCTATAAACGGGACATTACAGGTGTTGTGTCCTGTGGCATTGTACTATACAGGTGGAGCGGCATATGTTGTATTAATATTCAGAGGAGCTGTATTAAAATACAGGGGAGTGGCATGTGTTGTCCTACTGTACAGGGGGAGCGAACTGGGGCAACCTCCTATACAGGGGTAGTGGATTATGACATCCTACTATGCAGCCTGTGTTGCCCTTTTATACAGGGGAAGTGGCCTGTGGTGTCTTCTTACTTTTATTATATAGGGTGAGCGACATGTATTGTCTTTCTATACAGAAGGAGTGGCCTGTGTTGTCATATTACAGGGTTAGCATCCTGTACTGTCATAGTATACAGGGGGAGCGGCCTGTGTGTCATAATATACAAGTGGAGGGACCTGTGGTGTCTTGTTACTATTATTATATAGGGTGAGCGGAATGTATTTTCTTTCTATACAGAAGGCGTGGCCTGTGTTGTCATAATATACAGGGGCAGCGGCCTGTGTTGTCATAATATACAGGGTAGCTTCCTGTGCTGTCATAGTATACAGGGGGAGCGGCATGTGTTGTCATAATATACAGGGGTAGCTTTCTGTGATGTCATAGTATACAGGGGGAGCGGCCTGTGTTGTATTTATTATTTATTAGCAGTTTCTTATATAGCGCAGCATATTCTGTTGCGCTTTACAATTAGAACAGCAGTAATAGAACGAAACTGGGTAAAAACAGACAACCATAGAGGTAGAAAGGCCCTGCTCGCAAACTTACAATCTATGGGGAAATAGGCATTGATACACAAGGATAGATGCTACCTGTTGCATAATGGTCCACCAGCTTGCCAGTTTCTTAATGGGTTGTATGATATGATCACCCAGCGATGAGATGAGGTACAGACTGAGAACAGCAGAGGACCCAAGACTGAGCCTTGCGGTACTCCAACTGATAGAGGTAGAGAAGAAGAGGTAGAATCAGAGAAGTGAACACTGAAAGAGCGATTAGATAGGTAGGATGAGAACCAGGAGAGGGCCGTGTCCTGAAGACCTAGAGATTGTAGTATTTGTATGAGAAGAGAGTGGTCAACAGTGTCATAAGCAGCAGAGAGATCTAGAAGAATGAGTAGTGTGTAATGGGCTTTAGATCTAGCAGTGACTAGATCATTCACTACTTTGGTCAGTGCAGTGTCTGTGGAGTGTTGGGCATGAAAGCCTGACTGAAGTGGGTCCAATAAGTTGTGGGAGTTAAGAATGTGTGTAAGGCGAGTGTAGGCAAGTCTCTCAAGTAGCTTGGAGGGATATGGTAGCTGAGAAATGGGACGGTAGTTAGAGAGTGTGTTTGGGTCAGAGGTGTGTTTGTTTAGAATGGGAGTAATCACTGCATGCTTAAACAGAGAAGGAAAGATACCAGTAGAGAGAGAGATTACAGATTTTAGTTAAGGTTGGGATAAGCACAGAAGACAGAGTTTTACTGACTTGTGAGGGTATAGGATCAAGTGGAGAGGTAGTGGAGTAGGAGGATGGAAAGACTGATGATACTTCATCTTCACTTGTGGCATCAAATGAAGAGAAAGTGCCAGAGGGTTCAGGTAGGGAATTGAGCAGGTCACTGGCTGAGGAAGAGCATACCATTTCATCTCGGATTTTATCAATCTTATCCTTGAAGTAGGAGGCAAGTTCTTGTGCACTGATAGTAGCTAGTGGGGGAGGTGATGGAGGGTAAAGAAGTGATTTATATGTATTAATAAGTCGCTTGGGGTTGGTGGCATGAGTAGAGATTGGAAGTATGTTTCTTTGGCAGTGTCCAGAACCTGATGATAGGAGTGGTAGGTGGTCTTATATGTGAGGAAGTCACTTGGATTCTGAGATTTCCGCCACTGACGTTCTACTTTACGTGACAGTTTTTATAGGTGTATTGTTGATTTAGAGTGCCACGGTTGGCATCTAAGCCTACGTGGAGTGTGATGGCTAGCTGGAGCCACTTCATCAAGGGCACTCTCTAGGGTCTTGTGCAGGTGGGATACAGCAGTGTCAGGTGTGGTTAATGTAGAGATTCGTGAGAGCAGTTGTTGCAGAGAAGTGGAAAGTTGTAGAAAATGTATATTGTTAGTATTTCTGCGGGTTAGAGGAGGCTTGCTAGGTTTTAGTGTCATAGAATTTAGAGTAATAGAAGAGATTGTGAAGGTGATCAGGTTGTGATTAGAGAGAGGGAAAGGAGTGTTAATGAATTCAGAAACTGAGCAGAGCCTGGTGAACACAAGATCAAGGCAGTGGCCCTTCTGGTGTGTAGCTATGTCAGACCATTGGGTGAGGCCAAGAGAGGAGGTTAGAGAGAGGAGTTTGGAGGCATGAACAGATTGCGGACTGTCAAGAGCTATATTGAAATTGCCCATAATGATGGTTGATATGTCAGAGGATAAGATGCGCGGGAGCCAGGCAGAAAAATCTTCTAGAAATTGTTGTTCGGGTTGCCCAGGAGGGCAATAGCTGCAACATGCAGAGAGAAAGAGGTGAAAATCCTGATAGAGTGAACTTCAAATTATGTGAATGCGAGTGATGGAACCTGAGGTAGAACAGTGTATGTGAAAAATTGGGACAGTAAGATTCCAACCGCACCACCTTTACTATTACCAGGCCTGGGGGGGGGGTTGTGAAGTGGAAACCACCGTGTGATAGTGCTGCAGGGTAGGCCGTGTCTGATTGTGTGAGCCAGGTTATAGTCAGCAGATAAAAGTTGTGAGATATGAAGAGGTCATGGATGGATGTTAATTTGTTACAAACAGAGCGTGCATTCCATAAGCCACATTTTAGTGACTTGGAAGGGGATGGGAGACGCGTGATATTTATGAGGTTAGATGGATTTCTATGTTGTTTTGAGATAGCTGAGTGTGAGAGGGACAGGTGGTTGGGACCTGGATTTGGTGACATGGCACCAGCTAATAAAAGCAGAAGAGTGAGATAAATATTGGTGGATGTTTGCGAGTGTTTATTCTGGTGGCCAATTGTGGTTGTCAAAGTACTTGCAGAGAAGTAAGTATAAAGCTCATGAGTGGTTAGAAGAGGGGAGTGGAGAATAGAAGCTGTAATGTGCACAGAGGGGTGAGTTTTAGGGTGAGTGTAGAATGTGTTACATTTGGTGAGAATTCCATGAATTGAAATAAGAAACAGTAGTTTGATGAACATGCTGTGGTGATTTGTGAGATAATTTTGGGTTAAGTTGTGTAGGAATAAGTTGTTTAAGTAAATTACCTTTCCTTGATGGTGCTCAATGTTTGTTCAACTGTTTTTTTAACTGTTCGGATAACACACTTCTTATTTCCACACTTATTAAATTCCACGCAAGCTACCCCCAGCAAGCTGACCCCTTGACATTATACAGTAACACCAGGGGACGTGTCTGGGTGATGACTGGAGTGGTGACTGCTGGGAATGGGACATTATACAGTAACACCAGGGGACGTGTCTGGGTGATGACTGGAGAGGTGACTGCCGGGAATGAGACATTATACAGTAACACCAGGGGATGTGTCTGGGTGATGACTGGAGAGGTGACTGCTGGGAATGGGACATTATACAGTAACACCAGGAGATGTGTGTGGGTGATGACTAGAGAGGTGATTGCTGTGAATGGGGCATTATACAGTAACACCAGGGGATGTGTCTGGGTGATGACTGGAGAGGTGACTGCTGGGAATGGGGCATTATACAGTAACACCAGGGGACGTGTCTGGGTGATGACTGGAGAGGTGACTGCTGGGAATGGAGCATTATACAGTAACACCAGGGGATGTGTCTGGGTGATGACTGCTGGGAATGGGACATTATACAGTAACACCAGGGGATGTGTCTGGGTGATGACTGGAGAGGTGACTGCCGGGAATGGGGCATTATACAGTAACACCGGGGGACGTGTCTGGGTGATGACTGGAGAGGTGACTGCTTGGAATGGGACATTATACAGTAACACCGGGGGATGTGTCTGGGTGATGACTGGAGAGGTGACTGCTGGGAATGGGATATTATACAGTAACACCAGGGAATGTGTCTAGTTGATGACTGGAGAGGTGACTGCTGGGAATGGGACATTATACAGTAACACCAGGGAAAGTGTCTGGGTGATGACTGGAGAGGTGACTGCTGGGAATGGGGCATTATACAGTAACACCAGGGGATGTGTCTGGGTGATGACTGGAGAGGTGACTGCTGGGAATGGGGCATTATACAGTAACACCAGGGGATGTGTCTGGGTGATGACTGGAGAGGTGACTGCTGGGAATGGGACATTATACAGTAACACCAGGGGACGTGTCTGGGTGATGACTGGAGAGGTGACTGCTGGGAATGGGACATTATACAGTAACACCAGGGAAAGTGTCTGGGTGATGACTGGAGAGGTGACTGCTGGGAATGGGGCATTATACAGTAACACCAGGGGATGTGTCTGGGTGATGACTGGAGAGGTGACTGCTGGGAATGGGGCATTATACAGTAACACCAGGGGATGTGTCTGGGTGATGACTGGAGAGGTGACTGCTGGGAATGGGACATTATACAGTAACACCAGGGGACGTGTCTGGGTGATGACTGGAGAGGTGACTGCTGGGAATGGGACATTATACAGTAACACCAGGGGACGTGTCTGGGTGATGACTGGAGAGGTGACTGCTGGGAATGGGATATTATACAGTAACACCAGGGGATGTGTCTGGGTGATGACTGGAGAGGTGACTGCTGGGAATGGGACATTATACAGTAACACCAGGGGACGTGTCTGGGTGATGACTGGAGAGGTGACTGCTGGGAATGGGATATTATACAGTAACACCAGGGGACGTGTCTGGGTGATGACTGGAGAGGTGACTGCTGGGAATGGGATATTATACAGTAACACCAGGGAATGTGTCTAGTTGATGACTGGAGAGGTGACTGCTGGGAATGGGGCATTATACAGTAACACCAGGGGATGTGTCTGGGTGATGACTGGAGAGGTGACTGCTGGGAATGGGACATTATACAGTAACACCAGAGGACGTGTCTGGGTGATGACTGGAGAGGTGACTGCTGGGAATGGGACATTATACAGTAACACCAGGGGATGTGTCTGGGTGATGACTGGAGAGGTGACTGCTGGGAATGGGGCATTATACAGTAACACCAGGGGACGTGTCTGGGTGATGACTGGAGAGGTGACTGCTGGGAATGGGGCATTATACAGTAACACCAGGGGATGTGTCTGGGTGATGACTGTATCACTGTGTGTGTCAGGTTCCTATAAGGTGTCAGGATGTCACTATGTCTCCATGCAGGAGGTGGAGTGTATAGAGGAACACAGGGGTCTGTACCAGGACGTGATGAAGGAGAATCACCGGCCCCTCACATCACTGGGTAAGAGAAGACTGTCATGTATTGTACAGGGGAGAGCAGGTATGGGGGCCCCTATATACACACATCATCTGATAATCACATATATACACTGTACTCAGTCACTGTGTGTCTCCTACAGATGGGCCCAGTAACAGAGATACCCCAGAGAGATGTCCCCGTCCTCTGTATTCCCAGGATTGTACAGAGGAGAATCCCAGGATCCCACAGGAGGATCAGGTAGGTGGGATTTAGGGTCTCCCCAATATACCAAAGTGACTGTCACTATATGATCTGTAGAGGAGCTGTGTGTATTATACACTGATATTATACTGTTTCACCCTTAGTTTAAGCTAACACTATGCAAATGCCATTGTATTATTTTCTCATACGTCCAAGAGGATGCTGGGGTCACATCAAGAACCTTGGGGTATAGACGGGATCCACAGGAAACATGGGCACTTTAAGACTTTCAAAGGTGTGTGAACTGGCTCCTCCCTCTATGCCCCTCCTCCAGACTCCAGTTAGATTCTGTGCCCAGGCAGACTGGATGCACACTGAGGAGCTCTACTGAGTTTCTCTGAAAAGACTTATGTTAGGTTTATTATTTTCAGGGAGCACTGCTGGCAACAGTCTCCCTGCATCGTGGGACTTACGGGAGAGAAGTCAGATCTACTTTTGTGAGTTTCAAGGCTCTGCTTCTTTGGCTACAGGACACCATTAGCTCCTGAGGGTCTGATCGCTAGGTACGCCTAGATGCTCGTTCCCAGAGCCTGCCGTCACCCCCCTTGCAGAGCCAGAAGTCAGAAGACAGCGAGTAGAAGAAGATCAGAAGACTTCAGTGACGGCTTTGAGGTACCGCACGGGGGGGGGGGGGGGGGGGGGGTTGTGCAGCATTTTAACCTCAAAATAACTGACTGGCAAGAGTGGACATAGTGCCAGGGCCCCCGCCAGTATAATAAAGTTTAAAAAAGAGCGGGTCTGAAAGGTCTGAAGCGTGCCATTACGGGGGCGGGGCTTAGCCCTCACAGCACACAGCCCGGCATCATTTTTTCTACACGGGCTGCAGAGGGTCCTTCCTCACACTGCTGTACAAGTAACAGGGTGCAATTGGGGGAGGGGGGGCACAGTGATTTTGGTGCATTGTATGTAATTTATAAAAGCGCTGCAGGTCTGGGACATTTTCTGTAGTGTTTTAGGACCAGGTTTGGATGCTGGGGTGTGAGCTGGCAATATCCCCCTCTGTGGCTCTCGGACAGGCTTAACTGTGGGTCTGTCCCCTATATGCCCGGTGTGTCTGTGGGTGGTGGGTGCACGTGTGTCGGTATGTCTGTGGCGGAGTGCTCTTCCCAGGAGGAGACTATGTTAGGGACACAAACGGCTGTGGGAGTGACCCTATCGGCGCCGCCGACACCTGATTGGGTGACTGTTTTGAGTGCTTGAATGATAAATAAAAGATTGGATAAATCTGAGTCCCAGAACCAGGCTTGGAAGAAATCCGTAGAGGATGTGTTGTTTCAAGTCCAGACACCCTCGGGGTCACAAAAACGTTAATTTGCCCAGTTGACAGACAGGGATACCGACACGGACACTGATTCAAGTGTCGACTATAGTGATGCCAGATTAGATCCAAAACTGGCAAAGAGCATTCAGTACATGATTGTGGCAATAAAAGACGTGTTACATATCACTGAGGACCCTACTGTTCCTGATGCTAGGGTCTGTATGTATAAAGGGAAGAAACCTGAGGTAACATTTCCTCTCATGAACTGAACACGCTTTGTGAATAGGTTTGGAAAAGTCCTGACAAAAAGTTTCAGATTCCCAAAAGGATTGTAATGGCGTATCCGTTTCCCTCTGGGGATAGGGAAAAATGGGAGTCACCCCCCATTGTGGACAAAGCTCTGTCACGGTTGTCCAAAAAGGTGGCTCTCCCGTCCCCTGACACGGCAGCCCTAAAGGATCCTGCGGATCGTAGGCAGGAAAATACATTGAAATCCATTTATGTCACCACGGGTACGCTACTCAGACCAGCCATTGCATCTGCGTGGGTGAGCAGTGCTATCGAAAAATGGGCAGATAACCTGTCGTCTGAATTGGATACCCTGGATAGGAATAGCATTCTTCTGACACTGGGTCATATCAGGGACGCTGCAGTCTACCTAAAAGAAGCTGCGAGAGATATTGGCCTCTTGGGATCACAAGCCAATGCCATGGCAGTCTCAGCTAGGAGAGCATTGTGGATTCATCAATGGAATGCTGATGCTGACTCTAAGAAAGCTATGGAGTCTCTACCGTATAAAGGTGGTGTATTGTTTGGTGACGGCCTCGCTGACTTTGTATCTACGGCTACCACGGGTAAATCATCATTTTTACCTTATGTGCCTGCACCACAAAAGAAAGCACACCACTATCAGATGCAGTCCTTTCAGCCCAATAAATACAGAAAGGGCCGAGGGTCTTCCTTCCTTGCTATGAGAGGAAAGGGAAAAGGGAAACGATCACCGTCCGAGGCCGGTTCCCAGGAGCAGAAGTCCTCCCCAGCTTTTGCCAAGTCCCCGCATGATGCTGGGGCTCCTCTGCAGGAGTCCGCACCGGTGGGGGCACGTCTCAGGCTCTTCAGTCAGTTCTGGGCTCGTTCAGCCCTGGCCCATGGGTTTTAAAAATAGTGTCCCAAGGGTACAAACTGGAGTTTCAAGACGTCCCCCCTCACCGATTTTTCAAATCAGCCTAACCAGCTTCTCTTCCAGACAGGGAGGTGGTATGCGCCGCAATACAGAAATTGTGTCACACTCAAGTCATTGTCAGGGTTCCCCCGTCACAACAGGGAGAAGGCTTTTATTCGAGCCTGTTCATGGTCCCGAAGCCAGACGGCTCAGTCAGACCAATTCTGAACTCGGTTGCTGGGAAAGATGGTGGCGGCCTACGAGGCCATTCAGTTTGGCAGATTCCATGCCAGAGTGTTTCAGTGGGACCTGTTGGACAAGTGGTCCGGGTCCCATCTGCACATGCACTGAAGGATAACCCTGTCTTCCAAGACCAGAATCTGACTCCTGTGGTGGCTGCACAGCTCTCACCCCCTAGAGGTACGCAGGTTCGGGATCCAGGACTGGATCTTAGTGACCACGGATGCGAGTCTTTGAGGCTGGGGAGCAGTCATGCAGGGGAAAAGCTTCCAGGGAAGATGGTCAAGCCAGGAAATGTGTCTACACATAAACGTTCTGGAGTTAAGGGCCATTCACAGCGGGCTTCTGCAAGCGGAACATCTTCGTAGTCGGCCCGTCTTGATTAAGTCGGACAACATAACAGCAGTAGCGTACATAAACTGCCAGGGTGGAATAAAGAGCAGAGCGGCAATAGCAGAGGCCACAAAGGTGCTCCATTGGGCGGAAAGGCATACAAGCGCTGTGTCAGCAATCTTCATTCCAGGAGTGGATAACTGGGAAGAAGACTTCATCAGCAGACACGATCTCCATCCAGGAGAGTGGGGTCTTCATCAAGAGGTCTTTGCGGAAGTGACAAGTCTTTGGGAAATTCCTCAAATAGACATGATGGCGTCTCGCCTCAACAAGAAACTTCAGAGATATTGTTCCAGGTCAAGAGACCCTCAAGCAATAGCAGTGGACGCCCTAGTGACACTGTGGGTATTTCAGTCGGTGTACGTGTTTCATCCGCTTCCACTCATTCCAAAAGTGATAAAGATCATAAGAAGAACAAAGGTGTAACGACACAGCCGGCGCGTCGTGTCGCACAGTTGTAAAATACCTGCGGTTACTTTCCTAGCCCTGGTCCTCCCCATGGACTCCACTAATTGCCGATATGTTATTAGTTATATGCTAGGCAATATTGTATTGTAGTTATTCTATTGTACAGTTATATTTATCTGTTATAATTGGAACATGTATTTTATTTGGTTATACTGTGTGCAATGTGTGTAATTATTAACAGGAATTAGTCTATGCCAGAGTGTTATTTAACATGGTAAACACTTCATTGTAATGTAAGTCCCCTAGCTGTACAATCAGATGTGATTAGGAGGAGTAGGTTCAGTAGTAAACAGGTTATGTATGGAGCTGCAGGCAATCTGATCACATACACCCCATTGTGTACAGGAGCCCAGACACCTCGTCTCCTCTGTGACCTCCTGACGGACCAACTTGTGTGATGAATAGACAGGGGAGGGTATAACAAGAGTGAGCTCTTCTGGTGAGGGAGAGAGATCTGGACAGAAGGGTCAGAGAGTGGATGAACCTCTGAAGTACAGTCACTGACTAGGCATTGCGGTGCCGTCAGTGGTGAGAATCCGTGGCGCAGGACACCGTGTGAGCTGGTATTTTAGACCAGGGGACACAGAACCATGGCCAGTGTGTAACAGCAGGAGATCGCAGGGATCTGTAATTCTAAACTACTGTGGGGACTTAGTAAGTAAGATACCATCCTGGCTTACAATTGTTAATGTCATTGTGTACTGTGTGTGTGTATATTTACAATAAAGGGCATTTGCCACTTTACTAAACTGTTTACCTGAGTGATCAGAGAATCTGTATCCTCACAAAAGGTTCAAGCGATCCTCATTGTTTCAGACAGGCCAAGAAGGGCTTTGTATCCAGATCTTCAGGAATTACTCATAGGAGATCCCTGGCCTCTTTCTCTGAGGGAGGATCTGTTACAGCAGGGGCCGTGCGTGTTCCAAGACTTACCGCAACTTCGTTTGACGGCCTAGAGGTTGAACGCCGGATCCTAGCCCGAAAGGGTATTCCCAAGGAAGTGATCCTCACTCTTATTCAGGCCAGGAAGGGAGTAATGTCTAAACATTACCACCGTATTTGGAGAAAATACGTGTCTTGGTGTGAATCCAAGAAGGCTCCTATGGAAGATTTTCAGTTAGGACGATTTCTCCATTTTCTACAAGCCGATATGGTTTCGGGCCTAAAGTTGGGCTCAATTAAAGTTCAAATTTCAGCTTTTTCAGTTTTCTGCCAAAAACAATTGGCCTCCCTTCCAGAAGTTCAGACCTTCGTGAAAGGCGCGTTGCACATCCAACCTCCATTTGTGCCCCCTGTAGCACCATGGGATCTTAACGTGGTGTTGCAATTCCTTCAATCTCATTTGTTTGAACCTTTACAGAAGGTAGAGTTGAAATTCCTTACTTGGAAAGTGGTCATGCTGATGGCCTTGGCATCCGCCAGGCGGGTGTCTGAATTAGCGGCCTTGCCTCACAAGAGCCCTTATTTGATCTTCCATGAAGATAGAGCAGAGTTGAGGACTCGTCAGCAGTTTCTGCCAAAAGTGGTTTCGTCGTTACACTTGAACCAACCTATTGTGGTGCCAGTGGCTACTGACGCCTTGCTGGAATCGAAGTTTCTCGATGTAGTAAGAGCTTTGAAAATTTATGTCGCCAGAGCGGTTCAGTTTAGGAAACAGAGGCTCTGTTTGTCCTGTATGCTCACAATAAAATTGGGGCTCCTGCTTCCAAGCAGACTATTGTGCTCTGGATCTGTCATACGATTCAGCAGGCTCATGCTACGGCTGGATTGCCGTTACCGAAATCGGTGAAGGCCCAGTCTACCAGAAAGGCGGGTTCGTCCTGGGCGGCTGCCCGGGGGGTCTCGGCATTACAACTCTGCCAAGCAGCTACTTGGTCGGGTTCAAACACCTTTACGAAGTTCTACAAGTTAGATACCCTGGCTAATGAGGACCTCATATTTGGTCAAACAGTGCTGCAGAGTCATCCACACTCTCCCGCCCATTCTAGAACTTTGGTTCTTGATGTGACCCCAGCATCCTCTAGGACGTATGAGAAAATAGGATTTTAATATCTATCGGTAAATCCTTTTCTCTTAGTCCATAGAGGATGCTGGGCGCCCGTCCCAGTGCATACTGTATCTGCAGTTATTAGTTATGGTTACATACATACTGTGTTACGTTTATAGTCAGCCTGTTGGTGATGTTGTTCATGCCGTTGACTTGCGTTGTATTAAAAGCCATGTTGTACGGCGTGCTTGAGGTTTGAGCTGGTATGTATCTCACCTTAGTTTAACTATAAATCCTTTTCCTCGAAATGTCCGTCTCCCTGGGCACAGTTCCTATAACTGAAGTCTGGAGGAGGGGCATAGAGGGAGGAGCCAGTTCACACCCCTTTGAAAGTCTTAAAGGGCCCATGTCTCCTGTGGATCCCATCTATTCCCCATGGTTCTTGATGTGACCCCAGCATCCTCTACAGACTAAGAGAAAAAGATTTACCGGTAGGTATTAAAATCCTTTTTATAGTGTTGTTGTTTTTTTTTAGGTAGAACGTCTGTCTGATATTAAAACAGAAGATATAGAGGGAGAAGGAGAGACGTATGTGACTGATATAAAGGCAGAAGATATAGAGGGAGAAGGAGAGACGTATGTGACTGATATGAAGGCAGCAGATACAGAAGGAGAAGAAGAGACGTATGTGACTGATATAAAGGCAGAAGATCTAGAGGGAGAAGAAGAGACGTATGTGACTGATATGAAGGCAGAAGATATAGAGAAAGAAGAAGAGACGTGTGTGACTGATATAAAGGCAGAAGATATAGGGGGAGAAGAAGAGACGTATGTGACTGATATAGAGGGAAAAGAAGAGACGTACGTGACTGATATAAATGCAGAAGATAGAGAGGGAGAAGAAGAGACGTATGTGACTGATATAAATGCAGAAGATATAAAGGGAGAAGAAGAGAAGTATGTGACTGATATAAAGACAGAAGATACAGAGGGAGAAGAAGAGACGTATGTGACTGATATAAAGGCAGAAGATATAGAGGGAGAAGAAGAGACGTATGTGACTGATATAAAGGCAGAAGATATAGAGGGAGAAGAAGAGACGTATGTGACTGATATAAATGCAGAAGATAGAGAGGGAGAAGAAGAGACGTATGTAACTGATATGAAGGCAGAATATATAGAGGGAGAAGAAGAGACATATGTGACTGATATAACGGCAGAAGATACAGAGAGAGAAGAAGAGACGTATGTGACTGATATAACGGCAGAAGATACAGAGGGAGAAGAAGAGACGTATGTGACTGATATAAAGACAGAAGATACAGAGGGAGAAGAAGAGACGTATGTGGGTGATATAAAGGCAGAAGATATAAAGGGAGAAGAAGAGACGTATGAGACTGATATAAAGGCAGAAGATCTAGAGGGAGAAGAAGAGACGTATGTGACTGATATAAAGGCAGAAGATATAGAGGAAGAAGAAGAGACGTATGTGTCTGATATAAAGGCAGAAGATACAGAGGGAGAAGAAGAGACGTATGTGACTGATATAAAGGCAGAAGATATAGAGGGAGAAGAAGAGACTTATGTGACTGATATAAAGGCAGAAGATACAGAGGGAGAAGAAGAGACGTATGTGACTGATATAAAGGCAGAAGATATAGATGGAGAAGAAGAGACGTATGTGACTGATATAAAGGCAGAAGATATAGAGGAAGAAGAAGAGACGTATGTGACTGATATAAAGGCAGAAGATATAGAGGGAGAAGTAGAGACGTATGTGACTGATATAAAGGCAGAAGATATAAAGGGAGAAGAAGAGACGTATGTGACTGATATAAAGGCAGAAGATATAGAGGGAGAAGAAGAGACGTATGTGACTGATATAAAGGCAGAAGATATAAAGGGAGAAGAAGAGACGTATGTGACTGATATAAAGGCAGAAGATATAGAGGGAGAAGAAGAGACGTATGTGACTGATATAAAGGCAGACGATACAGAGGGAGAAGAGACGTATGTGAGGGGTGATCAGCAGTGTAAGGAGGAGGAGATCCCTACAGATATCAGCACAGGTGAGTAATAAACACTTATTACAGAAGTCACATATTCTCATTGCTCAGTCACTACAGCAATCTCTTATCCTACACCCTCCTCCGCCATCAGCCCTGTTCTCAGTTGGGTGTTTATAACAGAAGTTTATCCATGACAAATATCACATGGAGAGTTATTACAAACAACACTATAATGTTATTAAAAATAACAAGCAGAAGTTTATTATTATTATTAAGGATTATATATAGCAGTGGATGCAGAGGTGCACAGGTAACTGTGTAACACACGTGTAGAGAAATATATATAAGAAGACAATCTCTTATAATAATGGCTATATGACACTCATTTCGTATGTGAATCGCAGCTTCTTAGTCAGTGATCACATGAAACAATATAGGTAGTGGAGAGGAACAGAGCGCTGTGACCAGACGTTTCCTAAGGCCGCGCGTCCCACGGTCACGGAATGGGTTTCGGTCACATGGGACCTGGCCAATTAGAGGATTCATGGTTACAATCGCCTGTTACTGACTCCACACACTGGACAGTGGGCGGGAACAATGCTGCCACCACCAGACTCCTGGTTCCCGTGGCTCGGTTCTGCTCCGTATGCGTTGACACGCTGTCTTACCACACCTGTGTGGCGTTGACTGATCCCCACTGGTCACTTGACCAGGGCTCTGCACGGTAGTTGGCTGAAGGTGGAGCTTGGAGATGCCAGGGTTACACTGGACAGCAGAACGGGGCTACGTTTGGCATACCCCTGCTGGTCACAAGATGAAGCGGTTGTCTTGAGGAAAAAAATGTTTATTCGCTCAAATCAAGTCCTGAAAAGGCCCCTCCCTTCTCCCAGGGGATATAATACAGCCAGATGTTTACACAGAAAGAAGATGGTATAAAACCTACACAGGGGTCACAGCACTCTATACAGTAATATACTATCTCCGGGGGTAAGCCCTCCATGTCTTTTCTATCCCGTCTGGATAATAAATAAATTACATTGTAAAAGGAGATAACTGCATGAATCAGTTTGTTTTGTGCAGCTTGTTACATTCCACCTACCTCAGTTTCTGGGTACCAGCCAGCTCCTTCAGTCTCTGGGCAGGAACCCCCATGGGCTTCCTTTTTCTCAGTTACTGGGTCATATAACTGACCACCTGGCTACTGCTGCAGTTATTCCCCCTGTGGGAGTTCCTCAGCAGGTATATACTGCTATATCAGTCCCCAATGTCTCCGGCTATGCCAGTCACAGCCATTAATCCCCTTCGGTGGACGTGCTATCTACCTCAGTACAGAGCCTGATGCAAACCTATGTGGCCTTCCAGCAGATGTTACTGAATGACAGGCCTTAACCCTCTAGGGCCACTAGGCGTACTGTCTCATCCTCTCATCTGCACAAATTACATATTCAGAGGCATCATCTGGTGAAGAAGAAGAGGCAGATTTCTCTCTCAAATGGTCCCCCTCAGGAGGGTAGGAGGTTCACTCGCCCTGGATGTGGCTGCACTGAGTACTGGTCAAATCCATCCTGAAAGTGGAGGATGATGAGCCTTCTCCTGAACTGAAAAACTTGCACCGTTTTAAGCTCCAAGGAGGAGTTTCCTCAGCCTGAACATCTTATGGAACTGCCTAAGCAATTAACTTCTTTCTACACTGTTCCAGCTACTGACTGTACAAAGTGAGAGATTCCCCCACTGGTGGATTCTCATTGCGCACGTTTGGTGAAATCACCCACCTTGCCTATTCCTTCAACGTCTTCCTTAAAGAAAACTGTGGATAGCAGAATGGCCTCCAAAGCGTCGGCTACCTCTGTCCTTGCTAGACGCATCTCCTCACTCTGCTTATGGAAAGAGGATATGGATTCTAAGAAGGCATTGGGATTCTTACCCTTCATGGGGGATATCTTATATGGAGTGGAATTGGATAAAATAATGGCTACACTAGCGGCTGCCAAGACGTCTTTCCTGCCCTTGGCTTCTACGCCAAGGGCTCGGACATCCAATTTTCGTACCTTTTGCCCACAAGGGAAAGCCAGACCTTCCTTAGACAAAAAAGTCTACTGAGACTACAAACCTAGGTCCAAGCAGGCCACCAGCCAAATGTGATGACAGGCTTGTAGCATGACAGGGTTGGCCTCCTCCTGGGGGACCACAGGGTGGTAGGCCAACTTCTTTAGTTTGTGCACGCCTGGTGCCTAACTACAACAGACGCCTGAGTGCAAGAAGTTATCTCTCATGGGTACGCTGGCTACTTCAAGAGACGACCCCCTCAACAGTTCTTTTGTACAGGCCTCCCTTCAGACCCCAGCAAGGTTTTGGCCCTACAAAAGGTTATTCAATCCCTCCTGCAATCAGGAGTGAAGATACCTGTCCCTTGCTCTCAATATGGGACCGGGTTCTATTCAACACTATTCCTGATGCAGAAACCGAATGGATCTCATCGACCTATGGTAAACCTTAGTCTCTCAAATTTGTCAGAGTACCCAATCTCCATATGGAAACACTATGCTCCATTGTTCTAGCAATGGAGCCGGGGGATTTCATGGTGACTAGACATTTAGGATGTTTACTTGCAAGTTCCTATAGTACCTTCCCACCAAAAATTCCTATGGTTTGATATTATTCACCAAAATTACCAATTTCAGGCATTGCCTTTTTGGACTCTCCACTGCGCCCAGGGTCTTCACGAAAATTATGGCGGTTATGGCAGCACATATACGTTGTCAGGGAGTCAGAATTCTTCCTTATCTGGATGACCTGGAGGTACTAAACAACTGTCTCCAGCTGACTCTTTCCTTCCTACAACAAATATGGCTCATCAACTGGAATAAGTCATCCCTCACGCCTTCACAGTGTATGATACATCAGAGAGCACTTTTGTAATCTCGAGTCCAGAGGCTCTTCCTGACCACTTTTTCCGAGGGGTCTTTGGAAGTTCAAACAAGAAGGAGGTACCATCAAAGTGGTAGTCCCGACAAGGCCCATATGTCATTGGTTCTTCGATCTACAGAACCTATCCATAGACGCTCCCTTTCCACTTCCCCAGCTACCAGACTTGTTGTCTGAGGGTCCCTGTCTACCTCCAGACCTAGCTCATCTAAATTTGATGGCGTGGCTCTTGAGTCATCCATCCTAAGAGCAAAAGGATTCTCAGTCGGTTGTCCAGACCATGCTTAAAGCGAGAAAGCTGGAATCTGCCCGTATCTATTATCGAGTGTGGCATATATACCTTCAGTGGTGCGCTACAATGTGCTAAAACCAACAGTTTTTTAGAGTATCTAGGATTCTCACCTTCCTCCAAGCTGGACTTCGCTTAACAACATTGAAAGTGCACATCTCGGCGCTTTCCATCTGGTTCCAACAGTAAATTACTTCACTGCCGGATGTTCGTACCTTTCTCCAAGGTGTACTCCATGTTCAACCTCCATATGTAACTCAGGTAGTGCCATGGGATTTATCAGTGGTCCTCAAAGCTTTTCAGAAGCCTCCGTTTGAACCTCTGGAATCAGTGGATCTACAGTGGTTAACGAAAACAAAAGCCGTATTCCTGCTAGCTTTTGCTTCCGCAGGGTATCAGATTTGGGAGTGCTGTCCTCTCGCTCCCCCTTTCTTATTTTTCATAGGGACAGGGTTGTTCTATGTACTAGGCCCAATTTCCTTCCTAAGGTAATGTCCCAGTCACATATTAATGAGGTAATTGTGGTAGTGGCCTTCCTCTCCAAACTTTTGACTGGGGAGCCCTCCCTTGATGTGGTCATTGCTCTAAGGAGTTATGTGGATCGTTCCAGTTCCCTTTGGAAATCAGACTCCCTCTTTGTCCTTTGTGGCCTCAACAAGAGGGGGTGACCAGCAGACAAACAGACTCTGGCCAGATGGATTTGTATGACTATATCAGAAGTGTACAGTCATGCTGACCTTCCTGTACCCGATACAGTTTCAGCTTATTCTATTCACTCTGTTGGTCCCTTGTGGGCAGCACACCGTGGCATGTCTGCAGGACAATTGTGCAAGGTGGGTACATGGTCTTCTATCCTTTCTTAGGTTGTATGCCTTTGATACATTCACTTCCCAAGATGCTTCATTTGGATGCTGGATTCTTTTATCCACTCAAGAGCATCCCTTCCCTTAAATAACTGCTTTGGGATATCCCCATGGTAATCCCTGTGGAGCCATATGGAACCCAAAGAAGAAAATGAGAGTTATGGTAAAACTTTCTATGACCGGACGGTCCCGTATGACAGCCCTCACCGCTTCGTGTCCCGTCCCCAGTCACAGAATGGAGTTTTAGGTCACACGGGACCTGGCCACATAGGGGATTCCCGCTTATCGTCAGTAGCCGCCTGTTACTGACTCCACCCACTGTGCAGTGGGCGGATACTACGCTGCCACCACCAGACTCATCATAGCCATGGTGTCTGGAACCACGGTTCTGCTCTGTATGCGTCAACACACTGTCTTACCACACCTGTGTGGTGTTGACGAATCCTCACTAGTCACTTGACTAGGCCTCTAACCGGTAGCTGGCTGGAAGCAGAGATGAAGACACTGGGTGCTCCCAGGACAGCCGCAAAATGGAGCTAGGTTTGGCCTAGCTCTGCAGGTCACAAGATGAAGCGGTCGTCTTGAGGCAGATGATTATTTGCTCAAATAGCCTTCAAAAAGATTCTTCCCTATTGCTAGGGGCAACAGCAATACAGCAAGATGTTACAGCAGAAAGTAGTTGGTATAATACAACTCTGAAGCTCAATGGCCTCCTCTTTTTATACAGTAAAACCACACTGTATCTCAGGGGGTAGTTCCCCTTCCCCCCCCCCGAGTCCTTTCCATCCAATAAGGATATCTTACAAAATATAAATAAATTACATTTTAAAAGGATATAAGTACATGAGGCAATTTCCTCCTTCCTGTCACACACAAAGTTTGGTGTCCTTTAAAGTCCAGTCCTTACCACCAGGGAGTTTACAATTCGCCTATGATACATTTATCACATAGCTTCAAGATACGGTTTGTATTTGATTTCCCAAACAAATGTTCCTCATCCTTCCTACATATACCATTCAGGATTCGTATATCAATCAAACCAGCTACATAAATAAATACAGGTTCCAAACCCATACCAATCCATACCACTTTACATATTCACACAGTCTCAGCATTTACCTGCCGGGCACTGTCCAACATCAATAAGGTTTTTCTGCTGCGGGGTACACTGGGCTCCACAAGGATAGACATTGGGGTGTAGAGTAGGATCTTGATCCGAGAAGCACCAACAGGCTCAAAAGCTTTGACCTTCTTCCCAAGATGCATAGCGCCGCCTCCTATATCACCCCGCCTCCATGCACAGGAGCTCAGTTTGTAGTTGGTGCTTGCAGTGCAAGCATGTAACAGGAGGGGCTGCTCAGCAGCTCTAGAAAAAGCTTTTTCTGAGGAAAAAAGAAGACTACAAGGGCTGCAGCAGAGGCACAGATTGTGCTGGATGTCAGTAGACATTGCCTGCTGCAGCTCCATCTCTCCCCCAGCGGCGCTGTACACTCCCATGCCCTGGTGGCTGGGTACCTACAGCCGAGGCTCCGGTTTTCTTCACGTTAGACACACACGGCTGGGGCTCTCCAGGATCGCGTGGCCGCGCTTCGGGAGGTGGTAAGTGGGTCCCGGTCTTTATCGCGATCTGGCGCGGTCAGTGGGAGGCGGGCTGTGCACGCTGGCGGTGGACACTTTGGCAGTACAGGTGATCCCACTAGATCAACAGGACATGAGCGCAGGTCAGGTTTTCTCTCTAAACCAATTCTTATATCGCCCACAGTACCCGGTGGTTTTGCCAGCAGAGGGGATAAGGCTTAGACCTGAAGCCCCTCCCCCAGCCCCAGGATGCCATTTCTAGCAAGTGTTCCCGCCCTGAAACTGCATCTCTGTCTTTTCCTCACTCCCTGTCAGTGTCTGCGGCCCCATTATCCCTCAGCTCACTGTTCCTGGGACTGCTTGGGTAAATCCTCCTATGTAAAGCCGCCTGGTTGTCAGCGCTGTGACTTTACATGACACTTAAGTATTCTACATGTCTTTTAGACAGAGATAGTTAAGAAAAAGTGCATTTAGTCAGGGTTTTCTAGTACAATTACCCTGTGATATACATCCAGTTCTTACTGTGTAGTGTTATATCTATTGTTATATAGCTGTGTAAGCTAGTCCAGTGCAGTATTATTGCCAGTAATAACCTCTGCATTGTACAGACTGTGACTTTCTGTGTGTGCATTGATAGCTGAGTGGTGTCCATTTCATGTCTTTCACTCAACCTGCTATCCCTATATTCTATAACCTGAGGGGGCTTGGTGCGTCAGGTGTTATCTAATATAGGATTTTCACAAAGATATACTGTATTACGTATTTTCTCTGTGATTTAGTCACCATATCTTTCCTTTATCTCTGCTGGTGCTGACTACACTGCGTAGGGATTTGGGTTAGAGGTATAGTGCTGCTGATAATTGTACTGTGTTACCTGATACTGCAAGTTATATCATGTCTGCTTCTGAGGGTAACGGTTCTGGGGCTGAACACACTGCTGGTGTTGCTGAAGCCACAGGCACATATGGGGAGAATATAGCAGCTGTGGGCTCTGGTTCTGGGGGCTCCTTGCCCCCAGTGGGACTGTGGCAGCGGAGGCACATACTGACCCACCGTGGGCCGCTTTTTCCACGCTTCTGCATACACTAGTTCATAAACTAACACCCCCTAGGGGACCCCCAATGCCGGTACAACTGTAAGTGGTCCCTGCAGCTAACCCGCCGTGGGCGGACGATTTATCTGCTCAATTAAAGAAGTTGAACCAGTCCTTGACTACTAAACAGTCTGACCAACGCTCGCCTAAGTCCAAGGGGTCCTCTAAGCGAACGCTTATCTCCTCACAATCCACTGCTGTCACTGACACCTCGTCTGATGAAGACAGCACATATACTGACCCCACAGGTTCTGACTCAGATACGGCTGATGGGGAGGGTAGTTCACATGTGGATGTTCCTGATCTTTTGGAGGCTATTAAGTTAATTCTGCAGATTACGGATGATCCCGAGCCATCCGTCCCTCCTAAGAAACCAGATTGGTTCAAGCGTCAGAAGGTGGTTAAACAAGTTTCTCTTACGTCCTAGAGGATGCTAGGGACTCCAAAAGGACCATGGGGTATAGACGGGATCCGCAGGAACTTAGGCACACTAAAAGACTTAAGACTGGGTGTGAACTGGCTCCTCCCTCTATGCCCCTCCTCCAGACCTCAGTTAGACTTTGTGCCCAGGAGTGATGGGTCACACACTAGGGGAGCTCTACTGAGTTTCTCTGAAAGACTTTTTGTTAGGTTTTTTATTTTCAGGGAGACCTGCTGGCTACAGGCTCCTGCATTGTGGGACTGAGGGGAGAGAAGCAGACCTACTTCTTCTTAGTTTAAGGGCTCTGCTTCTCAGGCTACTGGACACCATTAGCTCCAGAGGGTTCGATCACTTGGTGCGCCTAGCTGCTTGTTCCCAGAGCCGCGCCGTCATTCCCCTCACAGAAGCCAGAAGAAAGAAGCCGGGTGAGTATGAGAAGATCAGAAGACATCAGGACGGCAGAAGACTTCAGAGACGGCAGGTACAGCACAGCGGTCACGCTGTGCTCCATGCTCCCACACACTTCACCAACGGTATTTACTGGGTGCAGGGCGCTGCGGGGGGGGGGGGGGGGTGCCCTGGGCAGCATGTCACTAAGTCCATTGGGGCGGCAGATTGATTGTGAGTGCCTCGGCACTCACCGCAGACCCCGCCGGCATTTTAAAGCATTTTAAAGCATTTTTGCACTTTTAAATTTGGCGGGGCGGAGCTTCGGTCCGCAGCTCACCGGCGCCATTTTCTCTGCTCCACGAGGCGGTCAGAGAGGAGACACTGCGGAGGACCTCCACGCTCCTGCCTGTGCAAGTACAACGGGGGGTTTTTTACTGAAGGGGGCCGCAGTACTGGTGCTTATTAGTGTAAACAGCGTTGCATATATCGTGGGTTGCGATATATGGGCGCTGGGGTGTGGGCTGGCATACTCCCTCTGTGTCCTTTATCTGGCTTCTCTTGTAGGCCTGTCACCTAACAGAGATTGTATAGGTTTTGTGTTGTGTCGGTACTCTGTGTCGACATGTCTGAGGCTGAAGCTTATTCCCCGGAGGAGGTTATTGTGGGAGTGGATGCAGGGCTCGACTTGGGGATGTCGACGCAGCCGGCTCCAGATTTAATGACATTACTGAGTACGCTGAACTCGAGTGTAACTTCATTGTCCAAAAGGCTAGATAAATCTGAGGAGCAGACCCAGGTATGGAGAAGGTCCATGGAAGAGGCTTTGTCTCAGGTTCAAACCCCATCTGGGTCCCACAAACGTCCATTTAAGCAGGTGGGGGATACGGATACTGACACGGACTCCGATTCCGACGTCGATTTCACTGAGGCAGCGTTACATCCCCGTTTACTTAAGAGTATTCAGTACATGGGCCCTCATTCCGAGTTGATCGGTCGCAAGGCGAATTTAGCAGAGTTACACACGCTAAGCCTACGCCTACTGGGAGTGTATCTTAGCATCTTAAAATTGCGACCGATGTATTCGCAATATTGCGATTACAAACCTCGTAGCAGTTTTAGAGTAGCTTCAGACTTACTCTGCCTGTGCGATCAGTTCAGTGCTTTTCGTTCCTGGTTGACGTCACAAACACACCCAGCGTTCGCCCAGGCACTCCCACCGTTTCTCCGGCCACTCCTGCGTTTTTTCCGGAAACGGTAGCGTTTTCAGCCACACGCCCCTAAAACGCCGTGTTTCCGCCCAGTAACACCCATTTCCTGTCAATCACATTACGATCGCCGGAGCGATGAAAAAGCCGTGAGTAAAATTACTTTCTTCATAGCAAAGTTACTTGGCGCAGTCGCAGTGCGAACATTGCGCATGCGTACTAAGCGGATTTTCATTGCGATGCGATGAAAGATACCGAGCGAACAACTCGGAATGAGGGCCATGATTGTGGCTACAAAAGACGTGTTGCACATTTCTGATGAACCTGCGGTACAGGAAAGAAGGATTTGCTTGTTCAAGGGTAAAAAACCTGAGGTAAAATTTCCTCCATCTCATGAAATTAATACTCTTTGTGAAAAGGCTTGGGAGTCGCCGGATAAGAAATGGCAGATTCCCAGAGGATTTACATGGTGTATCCCTTTCCCTCAGATGACAGGGAAAAATGGGAAACATCTCCAACTGTTGACAAAGCTTTATCTTGTTTGTCTAAGATAGTGGCGCTTCCGTCTCCTGACACGGCAGCTCTCAAAGATCCGGCGGATCGCAAGCTGGAGACGTCTCTGAAGTCCATTTTCGCTAATTCGGGTGCATTGCTCAGACCTGCTGTGGCGTCGGTATGGGTGAGTAGTGCCATTGCTAAATGGGCTGAAAATTTAGCAAATGATATAGAGACTCTGGATAGAGATAATGTACTGCTAACTCTTGGTTATATTAAGGACGCAGCAGATTACATGAAGGATGCGGCAAGGGACATCTGTCTCTTGGATTCAAGAACCAATGCCATGTCGATATCAGCCAGGAGGACCCTGTGGATCCATCAATGGAACGCGGATGCCGACTCCAAGAAAAATATGGAAGCACTACCATTCAAAGGTACTGTCTTATTCGGGGACGGCTTGGCTGACCTGGTCTCGACCGCGACCGCGGGTAAGTCCTCTTTTCTCCCTTATGTTCCCACACAACAAAAAAAGGCACCACATCCACAGATGCAGTCCTTTCGTCACAACAAATACAGGCGTGGAAAAGGCTCGTCCTTTCTCGCTTCAAAGGGTAGAGGGAGGGGAAGGAAATCTCCTGCAGGGTCAAACGCCCAGGACCAAAAGTCCTCCCTTGCTGCTACCAAGCCCACCGCATGACGCTGGGGCTTCCCTGGGGGAGTCCGAACCGGTGGGGGGCCGTCTGCAAAATTTCAGTCAGGTCTGGTTTCAATCAGGCCTGGATCCCTGGATACTAGAGATCGTGCCTCGGGGTTACAAACTGGAGTTTCAGGAGATGCCCCCTCACCGGTTCTTCATTTCGGCATTACCAGTTGGTCTTCCGGACAAGGAGGTAGTGCTAGCAGCAATTCAAAAACTGTGTCTGCAGAGGGTCATTGTTCCCGTTCCCTCTTCTCAGAGGGGGGAGGGGTTCTACTCGAGCCTCTTTGTAGTGCCGAAACCGGACGGTTCGGTCAGACCAATTCTAAATTTAAAATCCCTCAATCCATATTTGAAAGTGTTCAAGTTCAAGATGGAAACCCTTCGAGCTGTCATCTCCAGCCTGGAAGGGGGGGAGTTTATGGCGTCAGTCGACATAAAGGATGCCTACTTACATGTCCCAATATATCCTCCGCATCAGGCTTTCCTCAGGTTTGCGATACAGGATTCTCATTACCAATTTCAGACGTTGCCGTTTGGCCTTTCCACGGCTCTGAGGATTTTCACCAAGGTCATGGCGGAAATGATGGTGCTGATTCGCAAACAAGGGGTTTCAATTATCCCGTACTTGGACGATCTCCTGATAAAGGCGCGGTCCAAGGAACGGTTGCTGAGGAGTGTGGAGTTGTCTCTATCGGTCCTGCGACAACATGGTTGGGTCCTCAATTTACCGAAATCACAGTTGATTCCGACCACTCGCCTTACGTTTCTGGGCATGATTCTGGATACAGGGGTGCAGAAGGTATTCCTTCCAGAAGAAAAGGCTCGGGAATTGCAGACGATGGTCACGGAACTTCTGAAGCCGTCACGGGTTCTGGGGAAGATGGTCGCTGCGTACGAAACCATTCCATACGGCAGATTTCACACCCGTGTCTTTCAGTGGGACTTGCTGAGCAAATGGTCAGGGTCTCATCTACACATTCACCAGAAGATCAGTCTGTCCCCCAGAACCAGAATCTCTCTCCTATGGTGGCTAAAGGTGAATCACCTCCTGGAGGGACGCCGATTCGGTATCCAGGAGTGGGTACTTCTGACGACAGATGCAAGTCTCCGGGGCTGGGACGCAGTCGCCCAAGGAAGAAATTTCCAGGGAAAATGGTCGCCCCAAGAAGCCTGTCTCCACATAAATGTTCTAGAGTTAAGAGCAATTTACAACGGCCTGCTCCAAGCAAGAAGTCTTCTTCAGGGTCATCCGGTTCTGGTACAGTCAGACAACATCACAGCGGGGGCCCATGTAAACCGGCAAGGCGGAACAAAGAGCAGAGCGGCAATGGTGGAGTCGACAAAGATACTTCGCTGGGCGGAACAACACCTCAGCGCACTGTCAGCGGTTTTTCTACCAGGGGTGGACAACTGGGAAACGGATTTCTCAGCAGACACGATATTCATCCGGGAGAGTGGGCTCTGCACCAAGAGGTTTTTGCAGAAGTGACAGATCGCTGGGGAATTCCGATGATAGACATGATTGCGTCTCGCCTCAACAAGAAACTTCCGAGATATTGTTCCAGGGCAAGGGACCCACAGGCCACAGCGGTGGACGCCCTGGTGTCTCCATGGATCTTCCGGTCGGTGTATGTGTTCCCTCCTCTTCCTCTCATTCCAAAGGTGCTGGCGATCATTCGTCGAACAAAGGTTCAGGCAATTCTCGTCGCACCAGACTGGCCAAGAAGGTCCTGGTACCGGATCTTCAGAACTTGTTGGTGGACGATCCTTGGCCGCTTCCTCTAAGAGAGGATCTGTTGTTGCAGGGTCCATGCGTGTTCCCGGACTTACCGCGGCTGCGTTTGATGGCATGGGGGTTGAGCGCCAGATCTTAGCTTGCAAGGGCATTCCCAGGGAGGTCATTCCAACTCTCATTAAGGCTCGGAAAGAGGTTACGGCAAAACATTATCACCGTATCTGGAGGAAATACGTTTCCTGGTGTGAGGTTAAAAAGGCCCCGGCGGAGGATTTTCACTTGGGTCGTTTTCTCCACTTTTTACAGGCGGGGGTAGATGCAGGCCTGAAGTTGGGCTCCATTAAGGTGCAGATTTCAGCGTTGTCGATTTTCTTTCAACGAGAATTAGCTACCATTCCAGAGGTGCAGACTTTTGTGAAAGGGGTGATGCATATCAATCCACCGTTTGTACCGCCTGTAGCCTCATGGGACCTTGAGGTTGTCCTGCGATTCCTTATGCCCTCCTGGTTCGAACCTTTGCGGAAGGTTGAATTAAGATTTCTCACTTGGAAGGTGGTTATGCTGTTAGCGCTGGCATCCGCCAGACGAGTTTCGGAGTTGGCGGCCTTATCGCATAAGAGTCCGTATTTAATATTTCATGCGGGTAGAGCGGAATTGAGGACTCGTCCACAATTTCTACCAAAGGTGGTTTCGTCATTTCACATTAACCAGCCTATTGTCGTTCCGGTAGCTTCGGATGTTGTGGCTATTCCAAAATCGCTGGATGTTGTAAGAGCGTTAAAGGTTTACGTTTCCAGGACAGCCGTTACTAGGAAAACTGAAGCATTGTTCGTTTTGTATGCGGCAAACAAGCTTGGTCATCCAGCGTCGAAACAAACTATTGCTCGTTGGATTTGTAATACGATCCAACAGGCTTATTCTTCGGTGGGGTTACCGGTGCCGAAGGTGGTTAAAGCCCATTCTACCAGAAAGGTGGGTTCATCTTGGGCGGCTGCCCGAGGTGTCTCGACACTTCAGCTTTGCCGAGCAGCTACTTGGTCGGGTTCGAACACTTTTGCTAAATTCTATAAGTTCGATACACTGGCTGAGGGGGACCTGGCGTTTGCGCAGTCGGTGCTGCAGAGTCGTCCGCACTCTCCCGCCCGTTCTGGAGCTTTGGTATAATCCCCATGGTCCTTTTGGAGTCCCCAGCATCCTCTAGGACGTAAGATGAAATAGGATTTTGGTACTCGCCGTTAAATCCTTTTCTCCTAGTCCGTAGAGGATGCTGGGCGCCCGTCCCAGTGCGGACTATTACTTGCATTATGAGAATTTACTTACTGTTGAGTTTGTTGTACACAACGTTTGGTTTGTTACAGCTGGTTGCTGGAGTTTTTACATTTACTGTTATCTGGTTTTGGTATTATTCCGGTTGTGCGGAATGTCTTTGGTGTGGGCTGGTACTTTGGATAGCCCTTAGTTTAAACAAAAATCTTTCCATGTACTGTCCATCTCTCCTGGGCACAGTTCCTATAACTGAGGTCTGGAGGAGGGGCATAGAGGGAGGAGCCAGTTCACACCCAGTCTTAAGTCTTTTAGTGTGCCTAAGTTCCTGTGGATCCCGTCTATACCCCATGGTCCTTTTGGAGTCCCCAGCATCCTCTACGGACTAGGAGAAAAGGATTTAACGGTGAGTACCAAAATCCTATTTTTACCTCACTCTGATCACCTAGTGGATATACGTCAGGAACCCTGGGAAAACCCGGGTACGAAGTTTGTGCCTCAAAAGAAGATACTGGCTCGCTATCCCCTCGCGCCAGAGCTGTCTAAGAATTGGGAAACACCTCCTCCATTGGACTCACATGTGGCTAGGATGGGGGTTTCCTCAGCTCTACCTGTCACTACCGTCACGTCTCTAAAAGAGCCTACGGATAAACGTGTGGAGGGTTGTCTGAAAGCGATTTACACCCTCACGGGTGCTGCACAAAGGCCCACTATTGCAGTTACATGGGCTGCAGCGGCTATTGAAGCATGGGCCTTGGAGTTAGAAGCTGAAATCTCTTCTGACCATGCTAGACAATGTTATATATTGTCACAGCTTCTTGATATATTAAAGAGGCGGCTTCTGATGCCGGTGTTCTGGCAGCCAAGGCTTCTACTACGTCAGTCCTGGCTCGCCGAATATTGTGGCTGAGATCCTGGTCTGTGGATCTGGATTCTAGAAAAACCCTGGAGGTACTCCCTTTCAAGGGAGATATTCTGTTTGGGGAGAACTTAAATAAGATAGTGGCTGACTTGGCTACTGCCAAAACTGCCTGTCTGCCTAATACCGCTCCTTCTGTTTCGAAGGCTAAAGGTACGTCCTTTCGCCCCTTTCGTCCTTCAGGTAAAGCAAAAGGTCAGGCGTACCATAAGCAGGCCCGCACTTCCAAACCTGGTAAGCTGAAGCCCAAAAGAGCCTGGGCTGCCCGTCAGCCAGCCTCCAAGACCGATAAGCCTGCCGCATGACGGGGCGGGCCTCCCCCTGGGGGTCCCAGGGTGGGGGGCCGGCTTCTAGGGTATACCCAGGAATGGTTGAAGACCACTTCAGATGCCTGGGTACGGGAAGTCGTCACTCGGGGTTACGCCATAGCCTTCAAATACCGACCCCCTCATCGATTTTTCCAGACAGACGTCCCTTTGGACCAGGCAAAGGCAAAAACTCTACACTCAGTGGTACAGACCCTCCTGGATACAGGAGTCATAGTATAGGTGCCTCTTGCTCAGAGGGGCCGGGGGTACTATTCTCAGCTGTTTCTAGTCCCGAAACAGAATGGGTCCTCCCGGCCCATTCTCAACCTCAAGGCATTGAACAGTTTTGTGAAGGTTTCCAAGTTCCGTATGGAAACCCTTCACTCTATAGCCCTGGCCTTGGAACCTGGGGACTACATGGTCTCCCTGGACATACAGGATGCTTACCTGCATATTCCTATAGCAGTGTCACATCAAATATACCTGAGGTTCGCTATTGGCAACCTCCATTACCAGTTTTGGGCGTTACCTTACTTACTCCGCGAGTCTTCACCAAAGTCATGGCGGTGATGACGGTGGTACTCCGCCGTCAAGGGGTCAGGATACTGCCGTATCTGGACGACTTGTTAATCCTGGCAAATTCCCCAGATCTTCTCCTATGTCATCTGGATATGCTGGTCCGGTTTCTACAAGCCCACGGGTGGCTCATCAACTGGAAGAAATCCTCCCTGGTAACCTGCTCAGAGCATGGTGCTCCTAGGAGCGTTGTTGGACAGTCACAACCAGAGGTTGTTCTTGTCTCAGGAGAAAGTCCTGAAGCTTCAGGACAGGATTCGTTGCTTCCTTTCTCGTCCGCGAGTGTCGATACATTCGGCAAGGCGGGTGCTGAACCTAATGGTATCCGCATTCGACATGGTGGAGTATGCTCAATTCCATTCTCGCCCCAACCAGAGGCTGATTCTAGCCAAGTGGGACGGCCTGCCTCACCAGATCAGATCTCAAATGATCTTACTGACTCTGGAGGTCCGTCTGTCGCTACACTGGTGGCTCCGGGACCTACAATTGTGCAGGGGTCGTCCCTTCTGGATATCCAACTGGGTCCTGTTGACAACAGATGCCAGTCTAAGAGGTTGGAGCATGGTGCTGGAGCAACACTCCCTTCAGGGTCGGTGGACCAAGGAGTAATCTCTCCTCTCGATCAACATTCTGGAATTGCAGGCGGTCTTCAATGCGTTGAACCTGGCCCAGCCTTTAATTCAGAACCATCCTGTTCAAGTACAGTCGGACCACGCCACCACGGTGGCTTACATAAATCATCAAGGCGGCACTCGAAGCCGTTTGGCAATGAAGGAAGTCTCACTGATTTTACGTTGGGCGAAACCCCATTTACCAGCCATATCGGCAATCTTCATTCCGGGAGTCCTGAATTGGGAAGTGGACTTTCTCAGTCGTCAGGACGTGCATGCCGGCGAGTGGGGCCTCCATCCAGAAGTGTTTCAACTCCTCGTGGAAAAGTGGGGTCTTCCAGACGTGGATCTGATGGCGTCTCAACACAATCACAAGGTTCCGGTCTTCGGAACAAGGACAAGGGATCTTCAAGCAGCATTCGTGGATGCGCTGGCGGTGCCGTGGAGGTTTCGGCTGCCGTATGTGTTCCCTCCGGTGTCACTCCTGCCCAGGGTAATTCGGAAGTTCAAGCAAGAAAAAGGAAATCTGCTTCTCATAGCTCAGGTGTGGCCCAGACAGCACTGGTTCTCAGACCTTCAGGGTCTATCGTCAGAGCGTCCTATTCTACTTCGACAACGCCCAGACCTCCTTGTTCAGGGCCCCTGTGTCTACCAGGACCTAGCCCGGCTGTCTTTGACGGCGTGGCTCTTGAAGCTTCCGTCTTGAGGGCTAAGGGTTTTTCTGAAGAGGTCATTAAAACTATGTTGCGGGCCTGGAAACCAGCTTCTGCTCGGATTTACCATAGGGTCTGGCATTCCTACTTTGGTGCGCATCTAACAATTATGACGCTCCCAAGTTTAGTACAGCCAAGCTTTTGGCTTTTCTGCAGCACGGCCTAGAGTTTTGGCCTGCGTCTGGCCTCCCTAAGGTTCATATTTCTGCCTTGTCGGTGTGGTTTCAGGGAAAAATTGTGGCTTTGCCTGATGTTCATACTTTCACTCAGGGTGTGTTGTGTATCCAACCTTCCTATGTCCCGCCTGTGGCTCCTTGGGACTTGTCAGTGGTTTTGGAGGCGTTGCAGGAGCCTCCATTTGAACCTCTTGGTTCAGCTGACCTTAAGTGGCTTTCCCTTAAGGTGGTGTTCTTGCTGGCTATTGCCTCTGCTAGAAGAGTGTCGGATTTGGGTGCCTTGTCTTGTAGTTCCCCATATCTGATTTTTCACCGTGACAGGGCGGTTCTTAGGATTCGTCCCGGATATTTACCTAAGGTGGTTTCTTCGTTCCACCTTAATCAGGAGATTGAAGTTCCGGCCTTTGTGTCTCCTGATTTGTCTCCCAAAGAGTGGTCTTCGGATGTGGTACTGGCTCTCCGTATCTATGTGAAGAGAACTGCTTCTATTAGGAAAACTGATTCTCTCTTTATTCTGTTTGTATTTCACAAATGGGGCTGGCCTGCTCACAAGCAGTCTTTGGCGAGATGGATTAGAATGGTGATTGCACATGCTTATGTGAGGGCTGGTCTGTCAGCTCCTGCTCACATTACGGCCCATTCTACTCGGTCTGTTGGACCTTCTAGGGCAGCCCGCCGTGGTGCGACCCTTGCACAATTGTGCATGGCGGCTACGTGGTCCTCAGTGAACACTTCATTAGGTTCTATGCCTTAGATACCGCCGCTTTCAAGGGTGCTTCATTTGGACGCCGGGTTCTTGTGCCCGCTACTGTGAGTCCCCTCCAATTTAGGACATCCCCAATGTTTATCCTTGTGGAGCCAAATGTACCACGCATCAGAAAACGAGTTTTATAGTAAGAACTTACCTTTGTTAAAACTCTTTCTGCGAGGTACACTGGGCTCCACAAGGCGCCCACCCTGACGCACTTAGCTTCTTTGGGTTGGTATGGCATTAGCCGCTGACACTTCTCCTGTCGGGAGAGTGTGTTTGTTGCAATTGGCAGTTGTCGTCTCTTTTACTTGCTACTGCATTGGGCTGGTAACAAAACTGAGCTCCTGTGCACGGAGGCGGGGTGATATAGGAGGCGGCGCTATGCATTTTGGGAAGAAGGTCAAAGCTTTTGAGCCTGTTGGTGCTTCAGATCAAGATCCTACTCTACACCCCAATGTCTATCCTTGTGGAGCCCAGTGGAGCCCAGTGTACTTTGCAGAAAGAGTTTTAACAAAGGTAAGTTCTTACCATAAAACTCGTTTTTCATTCACAAGATCTGCTAGGAGAGGGCAATTATCAGCCCATTTCCTGATCACAGAAGGTAGGGGATCATTATTCAGTCCTACATAGTAAGTGCATTTTTCCCTTTAAAATACATGTGACCACATCTTACATATAAATACATGTAAACATGCAATCCTACAACTGTGCACAGAGCACTACATATGACATGGTAAAACACATCATTAAACATATTTTTAAGCAGTCCGCGCCCAGCGCCCTAAGTACATTTCAAATATGGTGCCTAGCACCAGTTGTCCTTAAAATGGCGCTGGGCACTTAAGGGTTAACCCCTTATGTGCCATGGCCGCCATTAACCATGTGGCCCCCAGGGTCTCCGGCCACACTTACCTTTTGTTAATTCTTCGAGGTCGATAGGGTCCACAGGTTGCCCACCCTGACACACCTGGATTCTGTGGGTGACTCTTCGTAGTCACCGGTTCCCTACTCTTATCAGAAAGTGTGTGTTCTTCTGTGTGCCACAATCTCCCTTCTCTCCTGTCCTGCTCCTGCCTTGGGCTTGTTGGCAAAACTGAGCATGCCTGAGTATGGAGGTGTGGTATAGGGGGGAAGGACCAATGCTTCTTGAGATACCAGAAACGTAACTGCTTGTTGCCCAGGTCCTTCACCACCTGCATCCCCCATGGTAATCCCTGTGGACCCTATGGACCTCGAAGAGAGTGAACAAAGGTAAGTTTTACCATAACTCTCCTTTTTCTGTAGCTTACTTGTTGGTTCTCTGCCACATGAAGGCAAACCGAGAACTGAGCTCACTACCGGAGATCACCAGTCCGATCTTTGTATCAGTCCTGGATGTCGCCAATGGTATTCTGCGCATGCATGCACAATGCACCATGGGAGGTCGCTGGCTTCAGGGGACTATACCGTAGATAGGACCCAGAACTGCTTCATAGTTCCCAATTTCTAAAGCAGAGTAATGGGACCTGTATGTAACATCTGTATACATTAAAGGATGAAGAAATACAAAATTGGTCCGTAAGGTACTGGCATTGCTAGTATAGAGACCTCATAGGTAGAGATTTGCTTCATAATTCATGAGGAAACCAATGATTATGGGCATTCTGTACGGATGTCCTGGAGAAGGTATCCAGACCATCCCTGTGTACAGAGTGCGGATCATGTAAAGAGGGAGAGAATTCCTGTTGGTGGTTTATTTGAGCACCTTGTATTTTCGGGTCTACAGCATCCAGCTAGAGTGGCTACTGGAAGGACCTAGCTATAGGCCCCTGGGCTAGGGGAATGGCCTGGCTATAGGCCTCTGGGCTAGGGGAAGGGCCTTGCTATAGGCGCCTGGGCTAGGGGAAGGGCCTGGCTATAGGCCCCTGGGCTAGGGGAATGGCCTGGCTATAGGCCCTTGGGCTAGGGGAAGGTCCTGGCTATAGGCCCCTGGGCTAGGGGAAGGGCCTGGCTATAGGCCCTTGTGCTAGGGGAAGGGCCTGGCTATAGGCCTCTGGGTTAGGGGAAGGGCCTGGCTATAGGCCTCTGGGTTAGGGGAAGGGCCTGGCTATAAGCCCCTGGGCTAAGGGAAGGGACTGGCTATAGGTGTCTGGGCTAGGGGAAGGGCCTGGCTATAGGCCCCTGGGCTAGGGAAATTAACTGGATATAGGCCCCTGGGCTAGGGGAAGGGCCTGGCTATAGGCCCCTGGGCTAGGGGAATGGCCTGGCTATAGGCCCTTGGGCTAGGGGAAGGTCCTGGCTATAGGCCCCTGGGCTAGGGGAAGGGCCTGGCTATAGGCCCTTGTGCTAGGGGAAGGGCCTGGCTATAGGCCTCTGGGTTAGGGGAAGGGCCTGGCTATAGGCCTCTGGGTTAGGGGAAGGGCCTGGCTATAAGCCCCTGGGCTAAGGGAAGGGACTGGCTATAGGTGTCTGGGCTAGGGGAAGGGCCTGGCTATAGGCCCCTGGGCTAGGGAAATTAACTGGATATAGGCCCCTGGGCTAGGGGAAGGGCCTGGCTATAAGCCCCTGGGCTAGGGAAAGGGCCTGACTATAGGCCCCTGGGCTAGGGAAACAACCTGGATATAGGCACCTGGGCAGCAGATGCTTGGTCAAATAAAATACCTGGCGAATACCCATTTATAGGGGCCCTGTCTTCTGGAGACAAATTAGGTGATACTAAACTTCTCTGGCAAAAGTGACGGTGTAATTATTCTCATTCTCCATCACGTCAGCATTCTAAAGACTTAAGAAACTATAGGTCAGTAAGACAATATAGTACGAACTATAGGTCAGTAAGACAATACAGAAGGAAACTATAGGTCAGTAAGACAATATAGAAGGAAGCTATAGGTCAGTAAGACAATACAGAAGGAAGCTATAGGTCAGTAAGACAATACAGTAAGAAACAATAGGTCAGTAAGAAAATACAGTAAGCAACTATATGTCAGTAAGACAATACAGTAAGAAACTATAGGTCAGTAAGACAATACAGTAGGAAATTATAGGTCAGTAAGACAATACAGTAAGCAACTATAGGTCAGTAAGACAATACAGTAGGAAATTATAGGTCAGTAAGACAATACAGAAGGAAACTATAGGTCAGTAAGACAATACAGAAGAAAGCTATAGGTCCGTAAGACAATACAGAAGGAAACTATAGGTCAGTAAGACAATACAGTAAGCAACTATATGTCAGTAAGACAATACAGTATGCAACTATAGGTCAGTAAGACTACAGTAGGAAACTATAGGTCAGTAAGACGATACAGTAAGCAACTATAGGTCAGTAAGACAATACAGTAGGAAACTATAGGTCAGTAAGACAATACAGTAGGAAACAATCTAATAAACCCAATATTTGGAAATAAATGAGAGCGCAATTGCAATTAAAAATATAGTAAATACTTTAATACATGCACAACATATATTAGACAAAATTAAAAACAAAGTTATTCTAAAAGGTTATTCTAAAAAGTCAAATTGATTATTGGTGCTTGACACCCCCCCAGAGGGTTCCACAACCTGTAACTGATCCGGTAATTGCCTGTAAATCAATCACTGTCTCAAATGTTGGTAGCTTTTTCTACTATGTTTGAATAGAGTTCCACAGAATGATGGTTTTTTAGAAGTAAATCTGATGCTCACCGCTGCTGGAGTTCAATAGCAATAAACTTCCCAATATCTGGTGCAGCGGAGGGAGAAGGAGCATCCACCTCTCTGGATCCAAATGCGGTATGAAGAGAGGAAAGAGTGGCTGTCAGCAGCGCCGCTCACAGATTGTTGTAGATAATTGTGGAGTACGGAGCACGGGCTGACAGGGACACTGTGACAGCCACTCTTTCCTCTCTTCATACGGCATTTGGATCCAGAGAGGTGTATGCTCCTTCTCCCTCCGCTGCACCAGATATTGGGAAGTTTATTGCTATTGAACTCCAGCAGCGGTGAGCATCAGATTTACTTCTAAAAAACCATCATTCTGTGGAACTCTATTCAAACATAGTAGAAAAAGCTACCAACACAGTGATTGATTTACAGGCAATTACCGGATCAGTTACAGGTTGTGGAATCCTCTGGGGGGGTGTCAAGCACCAATAATCAATTTGACTTTTTAGAATAACTTTGTTTTTCATTTTGTCTAATATATGTTGTGCATGTATTAAAGTATTTACTATATTTTTAATTGCAATTGCGCTCTCATTTATTTCCAAATATTGTCTTTAATTAGGTGATAATCCAAATCACCTGTTGGGAGCAGCAACTACAATTATTTATTTACAAGTGTTCAATTAGACTTAAGGGAAACTTGCGCCTGATAAACAAGTGTTATTGTTTATTATTGTTTTTTATAATCTAATAAACCCTTTCACATGAGTTGGTAACACTGCACAACTGCACAGTACGGCGACAATTGCATGAGAAAATTAAACATTTGCACTAAAACCTTTGGCGAATTATCACTTTTTGCGGATAATTGGATAGTGTTAGGATCTCCTGCTCTGTGCTGCCACGTCGTCATGGCAACCGGGAGGCAAGTGTTAGCGAAGTAACCTGAGCGCACCTGATACTCCGGTCCGGGTTTTTACTGTGTAGTGGTTACAGGCTCCGTGCACGGCAGGGAATCCGGTGCTGGTTTTGTGCTCACAGTCTGTGAGGTCTGAGTGGGGTGTGGACAGCACCTGCTATATAAACCATCCTCTCAGGCTAGGCAAATGCTGCTGAATCTTTGTTTGTTAGTCAGTTCCAGAGAGTTAGCTAGTACTGTGTTACTTTGTATTTACTTGTTGCTTACTGCGAATAGGCCTTCAGATTCGGTACTTCATTCTGCCAATCTGGACCTAGCAGTAAGACTGGAGTCAGTTGTTTTACCTGCTGGGGTTCTTTTGCTATTCTGTGAACCTAGCAGGTTTGCGGCTGTACTCTCAGACCTGCTTGCTTAATCCTCCCTCACTGTGCAGGGCGTCCAGGTGTCAGTTTAGTGGAAGTAAGTTGAACCTGTGCCCTGCAAGTGGGGGTTAGGATTGTGGATACTCTCATTGTGTCTATATTTCTATCTCTGACCAAGGAGTTTATTCCCACACCCGTTGGTAATTTTCTGTTGCTCTTAGCAACATCATTTCGGGTGCTCCACATGTTAAATCACTACATCTCGCTTCATTGTCCGCTCTATTCCATCTGAGCATTCCTGACACTAGGGAGACGCCCAGTTCCTGAGCCTTTGGGCTTCTCCGTTCACTTTGTGTTTATTAGTTATTCCATCACCTCCTGTGTATGTTATGTTATACTGTCTGTGAGTTCGTTTGCTTTGCATCCCTCTCTGTTTATACACCGGTATACTCCTGTTAGCACTGGTGTGCGTAACATATTCAGCAGCCCTACTCCTGTTGAAATTTTGTGAGCATACCCCTCAAAATACTTTGCAACAGGTGGTCGATCAGGTGCAGGTCCTGACTCGACAATTTAATGAGATGTCCATTAAAATGAACACCCCGCAGGCGGAGCTCCCGCAGCAACAGCGGCAAGTTCAGGGGTTAAGGAGCCGAAAGTAAATTTCCCGGATTGTTTTTCTGGAGATCGCTCGCAGTTCTTCTGTTTCAAGGAGAGCTGTAAGCTATATTTCAGGCTTAGGCCCCAGTCTTCTGGGTCGGAGATTCAGCGGGTGGGCATGGTGATTTCCTTGCTACAAGGAGACCCACAGGTCTGGGCATATGGGTTGCAGCCTGACTGTCCGTCGCTTAAAAGTGTTGATGCTTTTTTTACGGCACTGGGCATTTTGTATGATGACCCTGACAAGATGGCTTCAGCCGAGGCTCAGATTACGGTCCTTAAGCAAGGGCAACGGCCAGCTGAGGTTTATAGTACGGAGTTTCGGAGGTTGGCTCATGATACCCAGTGGAATGACCCAGCCCTGAGAAACCAGTACCGAAGGGGCCTCTCTGACCAGATAAAGGACCAACTGGTACAATATCCCTCGCCTGATAGCTTGGATCAGCTCATGCAGTTATCCATCCGGGTGGATAGACGGCTGAGAGAGCATAGGCTTGAAAGGGAGACAGCAGTTTCCTTTTTCCCAAGGGAACCTCAGACTCTGAGGAATATTCCGAGGAGCCTATGCAGATTGGGGCGTGAGAAGACGCGGAGGAGACAGCAGGGTTTGTGTTTGTACTGTGGGAATAAAGGTCATGTTGTAGTATCATGCCCAGAAAAGCTGGAAAACTTCAGGGCCTGAGGGTGATGGGAAATATCCTGTCAGGCCAGAAGTCAGAATTTCCCAAAAATACTTTTCTCATTCCGGTGACTTTTGAGATCCTCGGTCAAACTGTCAAGACTGAGGCCTTTGTTGACAGTGGGGCCGATGGGGTTTTCATGGACCGTCAATTCGCCCTGGAACACTCTGTTCCCTCAGTACCTTTGGCATCAGAGATTGAGATCTGTGGGTTAAACGGGGAACCATTATCCCAGGGTAAAATTACCTCCTGCACCAGCCAAATTCCTTTGTTTATTGGAGCCACACACTCTGAAAAATTGTCTTTCTATGTGACTGTCTGTTCTTTTGCCCCATTGGTTTTGGGGTTACCCTGGTTAAGGGCCCATAACCCTAAATTTGACTGGGTCTCTGGGGAGATTCTTAGTTGGGGTAGTGATTGTTTCAGGAGTTGCTCAAGCCTTCCAGTCAGGCTCTCGCAGCTAAGTTTGCCAGGATTGCCAGGATGTTATGCAGATTTTGCGGATGTGTTCTCCAAAAAAGTTGCGGAGGTACTACCTCCCCATCGCCCCTATGACTGTGCCATTGATTTGTTGCCGGATGCTAAGCTTCCCAAGAGCAGGTTGTACTCCCTGTCACGTCCTGAGACTCAGGCTATGGCAGAGTAATTTCAGGAGAACTTGGCTAAGGGATTTATCAGACCCCCACAGTCCCCAGTTGGGTCGGGGTTCTTCTTCGTGGGTAAAAAGGACGGTTCGTTGCGACCCTGCATCGACTTCAGGGAATTGAACCGTATTACGATTAAAAACTCGTACCCACTGCCTCTCATTTCGGTTTTGTTTGACCAGCTTTGTACTGCCACCATTTTTTCTAAGATTGACCTATGCGGTGCTTACAATCTAATCCGAATAAGAGAGGGGGATGAATGGAAGACTGCCTTTAATACCCACTCAGGGCATTATGAATATTTGGCGATGCCTTTTGGGCTCTCTAATGCCCCGGCAGTCTTCCAGGAATTGTGCTCAGGGAATATTTGGATAGATTCTTAGTTGCTTATCTAGATGACATCCTAATCTTCTCCCATTCCCTGGAGGAACATTGGAAGCATGTACGCTTAGTCCTCCAGAAACTCAGAGACCACCAGCTTGGGGCGAAGCTGGAGAAGTGCGAATTTGAAGTCCAGCAAATCGCATTTCTAGGGTATATTATCTCCTCAGAAGGTTTCCAAATGGAGGGTTCTGAGGTATAGGCAGTCCTGGATTGGGTGCAGCCCACTAGTTTGAAGGCGCTTCAGCGTTTTCTGGGCTTTGCGAATTTTTATAAACGGTTTATCGCTGGATTTTCATCTATAGTGGCCCCCTTGGTGGCACTCACTAAGAAAGGGGCGTATGTTGCTCACTGGTCTTGTGAGACCAAAGCGGCCTTTGCCCGTCTCAAAAGGGCATTTCTCTCGGCCAAGGTGCTGCGACACCCAGATCCAGAGCGTCCTTTTGTGGTGGAAGTGGATGCCTCTGAGATAGGTATTGGGGCAGTGCTCTCTCAGATGGGGGTGTCTGATAATCACCTTCATCCCTGTGCTTACTTTTCCCGTAAATTTTCGTCTGCCGAGATGAATTATGATGTGGGTAACCGGGAATTGTTGGCTATAAAGGATGCACTCGGGGAGTGGAGACACTGACTTGAGGGGGCTAAGTTTGTGGTCTCAATGCTCACCGACCATAAGAATCTGGCATATTTAGAGTCAGCGAAGCGGCTCAATGCCAGGCAGGCACGATGGGCTTTGTTTTTTGTTTGCTTTAATTTTTTGATAACATATCGCCCTGGGTCAAAAAACATCAAGGCTGATGCGCTCTCGCAGAGTTTTGCTCCAGTCCAAGAGACCACCGAGGAGCCATTGCCCATTGTGTCTCCATCATGTATTTAAAGTGGGTATTACCCAGGACCTCTTGTCATTAGTCCTTAGAGCACAGGAGCAGGCTCCTCCAGACCTTCCGGTAGGTCTCTTGTTTGTGCCTCCTAGGTTAAGACAGCGAGTGTTCCTGGAATTCCATGCCAAGAGGTCGGCAGGGCATCCGGGTATTGCCAGAACTCGGAAGTTGCTGTCTAGGGCGGTGTGGTGGCCCTCGGTGGCTAGGGATGTGGATCAGTGGGTTCGGGCATGTGACGTTTGTGCCCGAAATAAAACTCCTAGAGGGGTTCCTGTTGGCCCATTACATCCACTCTCTATTCCATCTAAGCCATGGACCCACATTTCCATGGATTTTGTGGTGGACTTGCCCAAATCCTCGGGGATGACAGCCATTTGGGTTGTCGTTGACAGGTTTTCGAAGATGGCGCATTTCGTTCTACTGGTTGGGTTGCCATCGGCCAGATGCCTGTCTGAGTTATTTATGCAGCATGTTGTGCGCCTCCACGGGTTGCCACTTGATGTGGTCTCTGACCGTGGATCCCAGTTTGTGGCCAAATTCTGGAGGGCATTTTGTTCTGATCTCCAGATTTCTGTGAGCTTGTCGTCAGGCTACCATCCACCGTCTAATGGGCAGACTGAGAGGGTGAACCAGTCCTTGGAGCAGTTCCTCAGATGTTATGTTTCCAAGTGTCATACTGACTGGGTTGCTCATCTGTCCATGGCGGAGTTTGCCTATAACAATGCGGCTCACTCTGCTACAGGGATCTCTCCCTTCCTTTGTGTGTATGGGCATCATCCTAAGGCCAATTCTTTTGACCCCCTGGATTCCACGCCTGGTGGTTCCTCTGTGGTTTCGGCTCTTAGGGTTATTTGGAGGAAAGTGAAGAAAGCCCTTGTGTCTGTGTCATTAGTGACCAAAAGGGTTTTTGATAAGCGGAGAAGACCCTGGAGCTTCAAATTAGGAGACTTCGTCTGGTTGTCCACCAAGAATTTGAAGGTAAGACAGCCATCTCATAAGTTAGGCCCCCGGTTCATCGGCCCTTATAAGATCACCAGGGTTATCAATCTGGTGGCATTTCAGTTAGATCTGCCCCGTTCATTGGGTATCAATAAAACATTTCATTGTTCCCTTTTAAAACTGGCGGTTAGTAATCCTTCTTCCAGTGGAAGACCTTCTCCTCTTCTGATACGGGGTCAGAGGGAGTTTGTGGTTGAAAGGGTTCTTGACTCCAAGATGGTTCGGGGTTGGCTGTCATTTTTGGTGCACTGGAAGGGGTATGGCCCGGAGGAGCGGTCGTGGGTGCGCAGTTGTGATCTTCATGCCCCCAGACTGATACGCTCTTTCTTCTCGCAGTTCCCCGATAAACCTGGTGGTAGGGGTTCTTTGACCCCTCGTCAGAGGGGGGGTACTGTTAGGATCTCCTGCTCTGTGCTGCCACGTCGCCATGGCAACCGGGAGGCAAGTGTTAGCGAAGTAACCTGAGCGCAAGAAACATAGAAACATAGAATTTGTCGGCAGATAAGAACCACTTGGCCCATCTAGTCTGCCCCTTTTTTTTTATATTATTTTTTTTTTATCACTAACCTTATTTGATCCTTATTTCTTTGTAAGGATATCCTTATGTCTATCCCATGCATGTTTAAATTGCTCTACTGTTTTAGCCTCTACCACCTCTGATGGGAGGCTATTCCACTTGTCCACTACCCTTTCTGTGAAATAATTTTTCCGCAAATTTCCCCTGAACCTCCCCCCCTCCAGTCTCAGTGCATGTCCTCGTGTCCTATTGCTTCTCTTCATTTGGAGAATGTTTCCCTCCTGGACTTTGTTAAAACCCTTCATATATTTGAAAGTTTCTATCATGTCCCCCCTTTCCCTTCTCTGCTCCAAACTATACATATTGAGATTTCTTAGTCTTTCTGGGTATGTTTTGTGATGTAGGCCATGCACCATTTTAGTTGCCCTCCTATGTACTGTTTCTAATGTATTAATATCCTTTTGAAGATATGGCCTCCAGAACTGAATACAGTATTCTAGATGAGGCCGTACCAATGACCTATACAGTGGCATTATTACTTCTTTCTTTCTGCTGCTGATTCCTCTCCCAGTGCAGCCAAGCATCTGACTAGCCTTCCTCATTGCCTTGCTACATTGCTTACCTGCGCACCTGATACTCCGGTCCGGGTTTTTACTGTGTAGTGGTTACAGGCTCTGTGCACGGCAGGGAATCCGGCGCTGGTTTTGTGCTCACAGTCTGTGAGGTCTGAGTGGGGCGTGGACAGCACCTGCTATATAAACCATCCTCTCAGGCTAGGCAAATGCTGCTGAATCTTTGTTTGTTAGTCAGTTCCAGAGAGTTAGCTAGTACTGTGTGACTTTGTATTTACTTGTTGCTTACTGCGAATAGGCCTTGGGATTCGGGACTTCATTCTGCCAATCCGGACCTAGCAGTAAGACTGGAGTCAGTTGTTTAACCTGCTGGGGTTCTTTTGCTATTCTGTGAACCTAGCAGGTTTGCGGCTGTACTCTCAGACCTGCTTGCTTAATCCTCCCTCACTGTGCAGGGCGTCCAGGTGTCAGCTTAGTGGCAGTAAGCTGAACCTGTGCCCTGCAAGTGGGGGTTAGGATTGTGGATACTCTCATTGTGTCTATATTTCTATCTCTGACCAAGGAGTTTATTCCCACACCCGTTGGTAACCCTTTGGGGTTTTTTCTGTTGCTCTTAGCAACATCATTTCGGGTGCTCCACATGTTAAATCACTACATCTCGCTTCATTGTCCGCTCTATTCCATCTGAGCATTCCTGACACTAGGGAGACACCCAGTTCCTGAGCCTTTGGGCTTCTCCATTCACTTTGTGTTTATTAGTTATTCCATCACCTCCTGTGTATGTTATGTTATACTGTCTGTGAGTTCGTTTGCTTCGCATCCCTCTCTGTTCATACACCGGTATACTCCTGTTAGCACTGGTGTGCGTAACAGATAGGGAGATTTTATGATCAACTGAATTCCCCCCATGAAGTGTTTATACATATGACGTTACATTGCGATTACCGCTGGAGGAAACTCTGCCACAATAGAATATAACGTGTAATTTAGCCAGACCTGGTATGAATAAGATTTATTGAGTGTAATTTATTACTGAACAGAATTACCAACACTGAATCAATTAACACCCAATATAATATACATGCTGATTTCTAACAACAAACACACTTGGATTTGTTTTTATTACTTTATTCACCTCTTTATATACTTATCTTTCTGTTTAATGTATCACTGATTTATCTTACATACTTTACTGTACTAAATAAAGGTTATATATTATTTATTAGTGCGCAAACAGGAGAACACTTTCTCTTTGGTATTTTATTATAGCAATGTCCATGTCACCTCTAGTAATCCCACATGAGCGTCCATGTCACCACTAGTAATCCCAAAAGAGCGCTCATGTCACCTCTAGTAATCCCACATGAGCGCCCATGTCACCTCTAGTAATCCCACATGAGCGTCCATGTCACCTCTAGTAATCCCACATGAGCATCCATGTCACCTCTAGTAATTCCACATGAACGTCCGTGTCACCTCTAGTAATCCCACATGAGTGTCCGTGTCACCTCTGGTAATCCCACATGAGTGTCCATGTCACCTCTGGTAATCCCACATGAGTGTCCATGTCACCTCTAGTAATCCCACATCAGCGTCCATGTCACCTCTAGTAATCCCACATCAGCGTCCATGTCACCTCTAGTAATCCCACATGAGCTTTCAGCGTTGATCAAGCTCCAGTCCAAGCATTTTAGTCTTTTTTTTTTTTAAACATTAAAGCAAACCCAGCACTATAGTACGAGTTACAGTGTTATCAATTGTACCCTATGACATCCTGGGTCTTGTCTACTCATTTTATAATTATTTGCCAATTTGAATTTCCATAATTTATTTTATTTCCAGCAGATGGACACACAAGCAGGAATATCTCAGAAGGACATCTAATGTTATCCCCGGATTGTGACATAAAAGATAATGACAGAATACAGGATTCTCCAGGAGATAACCCCATTACCCCAATTATACATCCAGCTCTATCAGCTGATCCCTCTGATCCTGGGAAATGTTCTCCTGATCACTCTGATGTTGGTGCATCTGTTACAGCTCTGACAGTAGATTCAGTGTTTACCTATTCTATAGATTCCAAATGTTTTACGCAGCCCACAAAGCTTATTACCCATCAGCCTGCTAAGACAGGTGAGAGGCCATTTCCATGTTCTGAGTGTGAGAAATGTTTTACATGCAAATCAGCTCTTGTTTCACATCAGAGAAGTCACACAGGTGAGAAGCCATTTCCATGTTCTGAGTGTGGCAAATTTTTTACACGGAAATCAAATCTTGTTACACATCAGAGAAGTCACACAGGTGAGAAGCCATTTCCATGTTCTGAGTGTGAGGAATGTTTTACACTGAAATCAAATCTTGTTAAACATCAGAGAAGTCACACAGGTGAGAAGCCATTTCCATGTTCTGAGTGTGGCAAATTTTTTACACGGAAATCAAATCTTGTTACACATCAGAGAAGTCACACAGGTGAGAAGCCATTTCCATGTTCTGAGTGTGAGGAATGTTTTACACTGAAATCAAATCTTGTTAAACATCAGAGAAGTCACACAGGTGAGAGGCCATTTGCATGCTCAGAGTGTGGGAAATGTTTTTTAAATAAATCAAATCTTGTTGCGCATCAGATAACTCACACAGGTGAGAGGCCATTTGCATGCTCAGAGTGTGGGAAATGTTTTTCAAGTAAATCACATCTTGTTAGACATCAGAGAACTCACACAGTTGAGATGCCATTTGCATGCTCAGAGTGTGGGAAATGTTTTACACAGAGCTCAAATATGATTAAACATCAGAGAACTCATACAGGTGAGAAGCCATTTTCCTGTTCTGAGTGTGGAAAATGTTTTTTACGTAAAGTCTGTCTTGTTAAACATCAGAGAAGTCACACAGGTGAAAAGCTGTTTTCATGCTCTGAGTGTGGGAAATGTTTTTTAAATAAATCGAATCTTATTACACATCAGAGAAGTCACACAGGTGAGAAGCCATTTTCCTGTTCTGAGTGTGGGAAATATTTTTTTAGTAAAGCACATCTAGTTTCACATCAGAGAAGTCACACAGGTGAGAAGCCATTTTTCTGTTCTGAGTGTGGGAAATATTTTTTTCGTAAAGCACATCTAGTTTCACATCAGAGAACTCACACAGGTGAGAAGCCATTTTCCTGTTCTGAGTGTGGGAAATGTTTTTTATTTAAATCGAATCTTATTACACATCAGAGAAGTCACACAGGTGAGAAGCCATTTTCCTGTTCTGAGTGTGGGAAATATTTTTTTAGTAAAGCACATCTAGTTTCACATCAGAGAAGTCACACAGGTGAGAAGCCATTTTCATGTTCTGAGTGTGAGAAATGTTTTACACTGAAATCAAATCTTGTTAAACATCAGAGAAGACACACAGGTGAGAGGCCATATCCATGTCCTGAGTGTGGGAAATGTTTTTTAAATAAATTAAATCTTGTTACACATCAGAGAACTCACACAGGTGAGAGGCCATTTGCATGCTCAGAGTGTGGGAAATGTTTTTCAAGTAAATCACATCTTGTTAGACATCAGAGAACTCACACAGTTGAGATGCCATTTGCATGCTCATGAGTGTGGGAAATGTTTTACACAGAGCTCAAATATGATTAAACATCAGAGAACTCATACAGGTGAGAAGACATTTCCATGTTCTGAGTGTGGGAAATGTTTTTTAAGTAAAGCCCATCTTGTTAAACATCAGAGAACTCACAGGTGAGAAGCCGTTTCCATTCCCTGAGTGTGGGAAATAAATCAGATCTTGTTGAACACATTAGACATTACCCAAGTGAGGAACCATTTTAATCTTCTTGAGTATAATCATCATTGCCATGCATTGTTCCTCAAGGATCAATCCTATCTCCTATACTTTTTGCAATATACATGACCTGGCCTACCACTTCTGTGCAGATGACTTGTCTTTTGCTCCATGTACTGAGAACCCAACACCAATACTAAATGGGATGGTAATGCTATCCCGGTGGACAGAATGCTGGCTGTCAATATAGCAGCAGTGGGGTGAGTGCAAAGAGTTCCCTTGCGGGCTCACTGTTCTCGCTATGCTGCAGGCGCGGTGGCTCATTGTGTTCACCACAGGTGTTATTCCCACTCTATGGGTGTCGTGGACACCCACGAGTGAGAATAGCTGTGGTGAGTGCTGTCGGCATTCCCGGCTGTCGGGATTCTGAATGTCGGGATATTAACTACATCCCATCCTAAATGGTTGTCTAGCTGAGCTCCAGGGGTGGATGATGCCAGTTGGCTGTGACTCAGTCTTAGTGATACGTAATAGAAGTTCACAAACAAAGGACAAGACTACAGCTTTACCAACCATCATGACTTATGCTTTTGAGTGACAAAATGCTGACTGCGGAAACTTTGTGTGGTCCTGGATTGTGGCTGACACAGACATCGGGTATCCGCCACATTCAAATCTTCGTTCTTCCATCTGAGGACCATAGCCAGAATCGAGCTCTTGATACCCTCAGAAGACCTGCCTACAGCCATACATGCATTTGTATCCTCTCACACAGACTACTGCAATGTCCTCTACCTGGGTCTCCCAGCAAAAGAATTACACCGCTTGTAGCTTGTACAGAATGCAGCAGCCAGGCTGTTACCTAACCAGCCCGTTCCTGCCACATAACACCCATTCTCTATTCCCTCCACCGGCTGCCTGTAAGATGGAAAATCTATTTAATAATTGGCTAACTGACCTTCCCAGCCCAACATTACATCGTCCAAGGTACCAGAAGCTGCTTCTGCCTCCCTACTGCCTCACTTGTTTATTGCTGCAGAGAAAGGACTGTTACCAGCAGTACCAGGAAACTCCCATAATGCATTTGGGGGTCAAAATGTTATCTTTGTAGCCCTGGCCATGGAACTTGCTGCCTCGCACAGTCCAAGAGGCCTCCACCCTAGAGCCCTTCACAAGCAGGCTGATGACAGACCTGTTACTCATTTCATTAATGCTCCTCTAGTTCTTACATATATCCCACATGCTTAGTTCTTTGTTCTGTTGTTTATTTTGTATCTTGTGCTTCGTGTGATTGTGTAATGCCAGGTTGTACTATCTATATTGCTGCACGACAATATGGCGGCCATAGGAACGCGTTTCCACTTCTAGTTTCCCATTCTTATCTCATCTGATCATCTTAATCAGGAGTGTTGTGGGATACAAGATCCTATATATATATACATTACCATGTGCATTAGAGTCACCCGGGTTCCATCTGCGGTGGTTTGTTGTATGTTACATCTATATGGTGCGGATACTCCTCTGTATGATTCCATAATAAAAGCTTTTGTTTGCATCTAATTATTGCATTATAGCTTTTTTTCTGTTTTATATTCCCGTCTGAGTAATTCCGCCCTTATATGTCTAATCCCGGAGTGGACCCCAGAAGATTATGTGACCTATATGAGTTTCCATCATTCTGTTTCGTATAAGCATACGTGTAAGAGCTTGTATGGCAGTCACTGTCCGTCACATTCAGGTGGTAGAATGGAAGTGGGACTATCTGGACTGTGAGAGGGACGTGGACACTATCCTGCTATTACTGTTTGGACACGTGGGGTGTGAGTCCTCCCTACAATATTACACTATTGTGTTCTTTATCTGTGTATGAAATACAAATTGCTCCCACGTCTGCATCTTGCAGGCTATTATATAAGCCCCTATAGCTGTTATAGATACATATAATTATGTGTAAGACTGAATGCTGTATCTGCACTGTGTGTGACGCCCAAGCTATACGCTATATGTAATTATGGAAAGATAATAAGCATTAGAGGCTATTACAGATGTGTCCTCATACAGCCAGCCTCAATATGCCACACAGTGGGAGAAGCCTGGCGTGAGTGAGCTGACAGGTCTCGTACAACTCTGCTGGTATCAGGTGGCTTATGCAGAGTAGAGACGCACCAGGAGACTCTGCTGAGTAATGTGACACTTGTATATGTGTGCGACTGAGTCTCTAGGGGAATCATATTCGCTGCAGGATGGATTTGCTCTGTGACTCCGCTGCACTTTATGTAGGCGGGGATCTCGCTGAAAAAAAAGTGCTCGCTGGCCGACAGGTATTGGGCACTTTTAGGTGAATTCGGCAGGCCGGGTGAAGGGGGTGAATCAGGCTAATTGGATTCCCCTATATACGTAGCACAGCACAAGTCGCACACAGATATACAAGTCAGCACAGTCCCCTGTGGGGTCCTGGCTGTGTCACGTTCGTGTTGGTGCAGCAATCGGATATAAGAGGTGCGCAATCCTCTCCCAGGTGTAAAGAACTCAGAGACCGGCTTCACTCTCACTTCCAAATAAAGCTACAAAGTCTAAATCCCCAAACTAATAATTATACACAGTATATAGAAAGGACAGTTCTATAATCTAGTATGTGTATCAGCCACAGTCACTATAATATGGTGATAGTCAGTACACGGGGTCTTATTGGGATAATTGGGATAATCATGTCACCCACTTACATGTCACATGACCTACTGCTTACATGTCACATGACCTACTGCTTACATGGCTGTTGCTGATGTGTACTAGAGATGGAGCCTCAGTTATCTTAGCTCTTTGTGTGACTAAGCGCACCTAGTCACTGTGAGCATCTCTGTCTGGATGGGATATGCGCCTGGACGGAGATAAGCCACATTCACTTGAATGGAGAGGGTCTCCATCCGCGCTCCTGGACAGAGTCGGTCTGAATGGGAGCGTCTCTGTGCACTCCTGGCATGACTAGGTGGATGGATCGCGTAGTCACGCCTGGGCCAGCTAAGATAACGCTGGCTCCATCTGTATGTTATTATTCTAACCCAGGATATCTAATTACTAATTTGGTTTTAGATTTGTTTTCCTCCCCAGGAAGGGAGATCCAAAAATATTGCAATATTTAAATATTACTGTTACCCCTTCGGCGGCACTCCGGCACTTCAGGAGAATAGACCACACCATGTCTTTAAGCCAACGTTTCAGAGTTCATTGAACTTTTTCATCAGGACGATACAACACAATACATTTCACTCACCTAAATACCTCTGTCCTCCCCTCCACGGCGCACACCGCCCGCCGCCTCCCGCTCCGTAAAAACTGACGTCATCGCTAGGAGTCTGGCGTCGGCATCATCGTCACTGGAGGGTGGGACCAGAGCACCCAATGTTATAACAGAGATGAGCGGATTCGGTTTTACTCGGTACCCAAATCCAGAAAAAAAGAACTTGCGCTAATTCTGGTGTTAAGAACCGAGTAAAACCGAACCCGCTCATCTCTACATTATACAAAATGTTATTACATATAACAAATAGCTGATTGATTAAAAACAGTAGACAAAGTAAAGCACAAAATAGACCAACCCACACCCAGTATATGGGACAGGCGCATTTTGTACTATCCATCCGATGACTACATTTATCTTATTCATGACACCTCACTATTGTGTCATATTCTATTTATAATCAATCCAAAAAAGTGACTAAAGACAATATAAGCTGATTATATAATATCACATTCCTAGCATCTAAATAGATCAGCAAAAGCAATATCAAGGGAATTCTATAGACACTATGTCCACTTTATTACAGAAAACATGATAATCCAGATTGCTCGTTACGTCCCCTCGGAGAGAGGGTATCTAGTGTGAAAATCCGCTTACCTTCTGCGTTACGTAATAGTAAACCCCTGTCTCCACCCCTCTCCAGAGGTGGGATGTAATTAATAATCCGGTGTCTCAACACCGCTATGGAGAGTTAGCATTAAGAAAGTGCCAGGTCACTGGCTGGTCACTGTGGCCCGTGTTCAATGAAGATCTAATCGCATGTCTATTCCCCGCCATGCGTTCCTTCATCATACATTCTGTCTTACCGACGTAATGAAGTCCGCACGAGCAACACAATAAATACACCACATATTTTGTGGTGCAAGACACTCTGTATCTAATTTTATATTTTTTCCCTTCAATGAGGGGACAGAACATATCTCCCACCAACATATGGCTGCATGTAATACTTCCTAGGCCCTGAAAGCTTCCAGGCTTTTGAGTAGATAGGAAAGTACAGCAACAAAAGATGTTTCTAGCAATTGTAGTTGGAGCATGTATGTTAGTCTTAACTACATAATCTCTTATATTATTCCCCCGTTTATATGTTGGTATTAGCTGTACTTTACACAATCCACTCAAAGCTTTATCTGTCTGTATAATGGGCCAGAATGTTTTACTTATCCCATTCATTTTATTACTTTGTGTATTAAACCTGATAACCCATATTAATCTATCTTGTTTTTTAACAGCAGATTTGTTTGATTTTAACGTGCTAATACGTGGAATATTCATCACCTTTTGTTTGAGACCCTTCAAATCGTTTAACCTGTATCCTCTCACCAGGAATTTACTAACAGCAACATCCAGTGGCGCTGCTAATTTAAACTCATCACTTACTATGCGCCTTACGCGCAACGTCTGGGAATACCACAATCCTCTACATAGGGAAATGGGACGATGGCTCCAAGCCACCAACAGATTATTACAATCTGTGTCTTTCACAAACATATCCGTACACATTTTCCCGTTCATAATTTCTATATGGACATCCAAATAATTTACACTGATAGGATCCATCAAGTATGTAAATGTTACAGGTGAAGATGACTGGTTATGTGATATAAGTAACAATTCTAGATCTTTCCTTGTGCCTGTCCGCAGTAGGAGTAGGTCATCTATATATCATTGGTACATAAGTACAGGGGCGGATCCAGAACAAAATGACAGGGGGGCACCATTACAGGGAAATAGGGGGCTGGGGTATTCTTTTATGTGCACCAAAGGCACGCGCGCTCCTGGAAAAATGGGTGTGGATCCGTAACAAGGGTCATGGCCTTAAAAGCAATGCCCTATCCACAAGCCATGCCCTCATTTTCATCACACCTTCTAACCCTTCCTCATCCATTCCAAAGCTCATGCCTACCTTTCCCTCCTCAGTCCTCACCCAGTCCCCTCACCAGTCACAGCAAGGGTCCCTTTCCCAGCCTCTAGACTCCAAGTAACCACCCTCTCTTCCACCTCCTGACCCCTTTTCCCGCACCCAGCACTGCTCAGCTCCATACCTCAATCTCAGACTGCTTTTCTGTATACACGGAGAGGCAGTGAGCAACTTAGAGTATGGTGGATAGAGGTAGTGGGTGACAGGAAGAGGGTGGTAGAAGAGAAAGGTGACAGGGAGAAATAGTGGGAGATGGATAGGCAGCGGATGATAGGAAAGGGTGACGGCAAAAGCCAGTGGGTGACGGGGAGAGGCAGTAAGTGAGAGGGTGACAGGGAAAGGCAGTGGGTACCAAGATAAAGCAGGGTGTGACGGGGAGAGGGTGATGCCTTGCAGAGTCAGAGGATGACAGGAGAGGCTGACAGGGATATAGTGACTCAGGGGAGAAGCAGTGGGTGAGGGTACGTGGAGAGACAGAGGCAGTGGGTGACAGGGAGAGGCAATGGATAGAAAAGAAACCCTTGGCCCATCTATTCTGTCCTTGTACGTGCACTATTATACACTAGAGTTCATTTTTGTCACAAGCCAATTTATTAACCAGTATATTTTTGGATTGTGGGAGAAAACCGGAGGATACCCACGCAAGTATGGGGAGAATATACAAGCTCCACACAGAGAATGGAACCCAAGTGCCCAGTGGCAGTAATGCTAACCACTACACCACCTGTATTGCCCGATGCAGCGAGCACATTACTATCCCCAGTATGTTGCCCCCCCCCCCCCTTCAACTCATGCGCAGATAACGGAGTAGTAACAAATATGGAGGATGAGGGGGGATTATATTTGGGGGCTAATACGAGAAAGTCCTTCCAATCACAGGAGAAATACGACAAATATTCATTTCTAGACCTTTTTTTTTATATTTTCTGTTTTTTATTTGTTTTTGTAAATAAAAGTAATTAAAATTCAAAACAAAAAGTTTGTTTTATTTTTACATGCAATAAAAGTTATGAAAATATGGAAATTTTCTTAAAATCCGTAATTTCATTCTGATAGCTACAAAAGGAAACTTTTTCTGGTAAAACTATTTTTTTCTTTAATTAGTAATGTGGAAGAAATAAAAATGAGATATGCAGAACCCGGACTCACAATTTGTGTTGACCGGTGTTATGAAACGACTGCGCATGTGTACGGAGCGTAATGTGCAGGTGCAACGCCAAATTCCCCAAATATCCTGTGCCCAAGCGTTTTCAGGGCGGGTGTGTGCAAGGAAACACAGAGAGCCGTAGCTTCAGACTTACAGCTATGTATTGTGTATACTGAGAGGAGCCATATGTTTGTAATTCAGACTGAAGATTGGGGAGAGAGAAAGCGAGAGGAATGTCATCTGCAGAGAGTGAAATGTTGTAACGGTTCTTCCCCACTTCAATCCCTTTAATATTAGGGTTAGCTGTAATTCAGTGGCTCTCAAACTCGGTCCTCAGGACCCCACACAGTGCATGTTTTGCAGGTAACCCAGCAGGTGCACAGGTGTATTAATTACTCACTGACACATTTTAAAAGGTACACAGGTGGAGCTAATTATGTCTCTTGTGATTCTGTTAGGAGACCTGCAAAACATGCACTGTTTGGGGTCCTGAGGACCGAGTTTGAGAACCTGTGCACTAGACCACAGGTTCTCAAACTCGGTCCTCAGGACCCCACACAGTGCACGTTTTGCAGGTCTCCTCACAGAATCACAAATGAAATAATTAACTTCACCTGTGGACCTTTTAAAATCTTTTTTGCTGCCTTGCGATCAGATAGTCTCTGCCTATGGGGGAGTGTATTTTCGCTTTGCAAGTGTGGGAACGCGTGTGCTGCCGAGTGGCCCAAAAAAGTTTTGTGCAGTTTCTAAGTAGCTCTAGACTTACTCAGCCCTTGCGATCATTTCAGCATGTCTGGTCCGGATTTGATGTCAGACACCCGCCCTGCAAACTCTTGGACACGCCTGCGTTTTTTCAACCACTCCCTGAAAACGGTCACTTGACACCCATAAACGCCCTCTTCCTGTCAATCACCTTGTGATCGCCCGTGCGAATGGATTCTTTGTAAAATTCATCGCACAGCAACGATCCGCTTTGTACTCTTACGACGCGCCTGTGCATTGTAGTGCATACGCATGCGCAGTGTCAAAGTAAAAAATATTACAGAGAACATACAGACTCCACACATTATGAGTTGCTAAGCTTGCTAATATGCGCAGCGAGCACAGCAATATATGGTAACATATGCATTTACACAGACATGCCACAGAGATAGATTCGACACATATTTCATACAGCACATAATTATAACATATCAAGCGCCAGACGTCATAATGTTTTAAAATTATATAATGGAGTAAAGTCATGTATGTGTATCATTGGAACGAAGCAAGAAAGACATGTCGTGTTTGGTATTAAAGCAACCAGATTAATGTGTATATCAATTTGATGCCTGTTATTAAGTTGTAGCTCATTGCAACAAGTAGATATGATTAAATGTATGAAAGCTAAAGTCACTCTTATTAGAACAGTGGATTTCCTGGAAGACAGCATGCCTGACCAGTGGCTATCTCCTGTGATTACACCATCAAGGCTGGACCTTGCTTGCATATGAACTGACCAATGACTCATCATGAATGAGAAAGTTCCCTACCCTAGACTAGTCACAAGAGATCTGTATACGCCCCCAAGAGACTCAGTGTATTGCTGAAGAGACACACAGAAGCGTGCTTTTTCCCCTGGGTCCCGAGCTTGATGGAGTGTTGGTAATATTTTGCTTCTGTTAGCTGGAGTTGAGACACAGCTGAAGATGAAGGAACTGGAGCGATTATAAAGTGCATTGAGGGAGATGGTGATGTATTACTGGCCGTGTCTGTAATGAATTAGTTTGTATTAACTGCTTACTGTGTAAATTGTAGCCATGTAACTATATATATATATATATATATATATATACTGTACATTGTGATATATTGAATACATATCCTTTTTTTAACATCAATAATTTTTTATTGGATTTTATATCGAATGCAAAAAGAAAAAGGGGGGTACAGAAAAAAAACAGGGTGGGGAGGGATGTACACGTCAATGAAATAAAACATACATACGAGACAGATAACATAGCAACTAAGCAGGTATACAGGTATCCTAGTCATATTAACAGATGAAGGTGTGCAGAGCTAGGTCAATAGGGTTTATCAACTCCACCCCTAGCATCAGGGGGGAGGCAGTTGATAGCATTATAAACATAACAGCTAGTATAAACCAAAAGGAAAAGCATGGGAGATGGAGCACTCAAGAAGTAGTAGATTCCTCATTCAGGCTAAATTGTAAAAGGGTGTCTTCCCTGGGTGTGATATGAGAGCAGAACCTTCACCCTCCGTGATGTATTCATGCCAATGGAACCATCGCATAATGGGAGAGGAAGCAGAGGAGGAATAAGGCACACATTCAGTTTCCATGGTATAATGGAAATTAACTTTATGGAACACTTTTAGAGCAGGAGGGACTATCGCTTGTTTCCAGGCTTGGGCCAAGGTTGCCTTTGCTGCTATACAAATGTGTCCCAATAAGTACCTTTGGGAGGCTGAGTCCTCCAGGGTATATATATGTCGGAGAGAGAGCTAAAGCTGGGGATGGGCTTAAAGATAGACATAAAACTTTATTTATCAGCATAAATACATCTGCCCAGAAAGTTTGGAGAAGGGGACATGACCAGAAAATGTGGTACAAATGTCCTATTTCTCCGCAATTTCTCCAACAGAGTGGTGAGCAGGAAGGCCAAAATGTGTGCAGTCTGTCCGGGGTCAGGTATAATCTATTGAGTAATTTAACATGCAGTTCTGAATGGTTTAAACAGCGTGACATGCGGAATGTTAAACGATATAATTTCTCCCATTGTCCCTCTGCTATGGGAATACCCAAGTCCCTCTCCCATCGCTTCTGGGCATTAGACTTTTGGTATGGGACCAATGAGATGAGTGCATTGTACCAATAAGTGATATCTTTAGTTGATGTAGGCAATACCACACGGGATAGAATAGACTGAACTAGAGAGCTGGGGGGAGTTTGTACGATGGGTAGACTCTTAAACCAGTGTCTGATTTGGAAGTAGTGAAATAGTTCAGTACTCGGGAGGGAGAATTTATCGTGCAACTGGGCGAATGAAAGAAAGGCAGTTCCATCTAATAAGTCTCCTAGGGTATAAATATTACAAGCCTTCCATACAGAGATATGTAAGTTGGGAATTAATTTACTCACTGCTTTAAGTGAAAGGGCCTTGTCGGGGGTAGTAAAGCCAGGGAGCTTACTTATCAAACTATCCCATATTCGTAAAGAAGAAGCCGTAGAGGGAAGGATGGTCAAGTCGATGGGACGTAGGGCTTTAGGAGTCCACAACAGATCTGCTAAGGGGTTTCCTATGCAACCAACATCTTCAATGTGGGCCCACAAGGATACGGGGTTGGAGGGATTCCAAAATTTAAGTTGGGCAAGCACACATGCTTCCTGATACAGACTCAGGTCGGGTAGTGCGAGACCTCCTCTGTGTCGAGGGTGTATCATTCTAGCATGTGCCATTTTTGGGGGGTGCGATTTTCACAGGTATTTTGTCAAGACAACTCTGCATTTATCGAGATATGGTTTGGGGAAAGAATTGTTTAAAATGTGTCCAGCTCGCTTTGTTGTTGGTCATGAGCTGTAATGAGATCATTATGTGACGTCACCAGTTCTTCCAATTTGCGCTCTAGAGTGTCGGTTCTATCCCCAATGGCTTTTAGCTCAACCTTGATTTCACGTATAGCACCTGTGAGGTCGTGGGTTAAGTCCGATTTGAAGGCCGTCAAGACCTGGCAAAGGGTCTTCACAGTAAAAGGAGCATCAGAATTCGGATCCACGCCCGACACTGAAAGCGAGCTGGTCAGGTCAGACAGATAGGGGCTTTTCGTAGAAGGGGCCGACACTCCTCGAGGTGGAGGGGGTGCCTGATGTTGTTTCCGGATCGGGAGAGATACCTGAGGAGGTAGTGTGCCTTTTGCTTTTTTAGGCGCCATAAAGAAAAAATGGAGAAAAAATAAATGATCTGAGAGTAGTGCAGCAGACGGATCCTTCTAGGCTGGTGCGTAATAGAGTAGACAGGATACTGGGTTTCAAATGTAGTCCCATGTTAAACGGTAAGACTCTGGGTGGAATAGGCACATATTAGAGGTCACATTGCAACGGGCTGTAGGTGTAGAGACGAGGGTCACCTCAAACCCAATAGTGATGGTAGGAAAACACCAGACAGAGCTTGAGAGCAGTCTCAGATTAGTATGAGAGGGCACGATTGGATGGCAAAATGTGCCGCATTAGCTGCCGCCAGCAGTGTATTATATGTCTTCAATAGGCTGAGGTCACTTGCAGATGCACAGCAGGCAGGGTGTTATGAGCCACGGCTGTGGCTCATTCCTGTTTTGCATTTTTGTTAGGTATTTCATGTTTATTAGTTGTCTTGCATGCCAGGATTTCCTGTTGCTCTGTTTTAGTATGCTCTTGTCTGCTGCCGCTGGTTAGTCTGTGTAATTGCAGCTTGTTCCATGTGTTCAGCCTCACCTGGCTGCTGATTGCATTTTGTCAGTTGGAATCATGCAGTGGGCCAGCTGCTCTGGATTGTTTAATTAGGACTCTCTGTTAAAAGCACTCCCAGGACTCCTCACAGACGCCGGTGATAGCTTCCTGTTTGCCTGATTCTGCTGCAGAGAGAGTTCCCAGTCCCGGTCTGTTCGTTTGTTCCTGTTCTCAGTGATCCTGTACTCGGAAGTTACCATCTGTTCCTGGAGTCTGATCGAGCACCTTAACATCTGGTGGCGTTCGTGAGTCGCGGTGCAGCCGTGTGTTGCGGCTTGTCCGCTACTATTTATTATTGTGTTTATTTTGAGTTCTGGAGCTTTGCGGAGGATTCCGCTTCCACAAGATCCACTCTGGTGTCCAGCGGTGCAGGATAGGAGTGTCGGATCCGTGGATCTTTGGTTGTCCTTTTCCCTGGCGGCTAGTCCGCACATACCTTTTGATTTAGTTTAGTTAGCTTGTAACCCCTGGCTTGGTTGCTTAGTCAGAGGGCCCCTTGTTATCACCCTGTCTCGGACTTCCCCTTGTCTCCCATTAAGACCTGCGGGGGCATCGGGGTTGGGCAGACATAATCCGCCCTTCGAACGCGGCTGCCATGGGCTCAAGCAACCATAGTCTCGCAGGGGATTTCTGATAACACGGGCGAGACAACGGAGTTAGGGCGCCAGGGGTTACTAGGCTCTCCAGCTCCCACAACCTGTATTTCATTCCTGTACTCAGATCTCTGCCATAAGATCTTCTCCAGTCTGGAGTACAGGAATCGTAACATTATCACCGGCCATACCACAAAAAAGAAATAAAACTTTTTTTTTTTTTTCCTTTTTTGGCCCAGTCCAGTGTCTAGTCTAGAATCCAGTCCTGTATAGAATTCAGTGTGCAGACTCCAGTCCGGTGTTTAGACTCCAGTCCGGTGTTTAGACTCCAGTCCGGTGTTTAGACTCCAGTCCGGTGTTTAGAATCCAGTCCGGTGTTTAGAATCCAGTCCGGTGTTTAGAATCCAGTCCGGTGTTTTAAAAAAAAAAAAAAAAAATACAAAAAAAAAAAGTCTTGATTTGTTTAGCAAAATTTAGTCTTGCCTTGCCTTGCCTAGCCTTGTCTTGCCTTGTCTTGTCTTGTCTAGTTTTAAATCCTCCTATGTCTACTATGCAAGCCCTGCAGGCATCTCTCGCAGCCCTGAACTCTGTATTCAGTGCTTTGAGACCAGAGCGACTGGAAGCTTTTCAGCAATCCCTAAAGCAACTGCAAAACCTTCTGACTAAAATCTTGCTTATTTTGCCAGAAGTCGTTGAGAGTACATCTATCTCTAAAGAGACTCTTGTTCACAGTATGGTGACAAGAGAATCCTCTGGTTTAATTGAAGAGAAAAAGTTTAAAAGTTTTCTGCGGCCCAGGCTCTCAGAAGAGGAGCGTCTGCGTCGCAGAAACTTAAACTTATGCCTATATTGTGGGGGTTTAGGCCATTATCTGCAGACCTGTGAGTTGCGCAAGCCAAAGTGTGGTGACGAGTCTTGCCCTCTGTCCAAGTTGAGTCATGATACAAGACCTACTCCTGTCTCTACTGTGGCAGAGGTACTTGTCACACAACCCACACAAAAAAGCTCTCTGTCCTATAATTGGGGTCCTTGGGCAAGGGAGCCCCATTATAGATTCAGGAATCAAAAGAGAATGTTTCTCTCCTCTCTTGAGGTTCCTGTGGAAGCGGAGTTGCAGGGTCCTGGAGTGGTGCCCGTAGCCCAGGGTCCTGGAGTGGTGCCCGTAGCCCAGGGTCCTGGAGTGGTGCCCGTAGCCCAGGGTCCTGGAGTGGTGCCCGTAGCCCAGGGTCCTGGAGTGGTGCCCGTAGCCCAGAGTGCTGGAGCGGTACCCGATGCCCAGAGTGCTGGAGCGGTACCCGATACCCAAGCTTATAGAGGGAAATCAAATATTGTAGCTCAGGTTTCCATACCAGAAGGGGTCTCAGAAGCTGTTACCCCAGGTAGGGACTTGAGGAGCGCAACCCCAGAAAGGGTATCTAAAACCATAGTTCTTGAAGGGAACTCGAGAAGCAAAACCCCAGAAGGGATCTTTGAAGTAATATCCCCAAGTGGGGTCTCGAGAGACGCAGCCCCAAAGAAGGGTCTAGAAGTCGCTTCCCCAGGAAAGAACTTAAGAAGCATAGCATTAGTGGAGGATCTGAACGTTATTGCTTCAGCAAAAGTCCCGGAAGTCATAGTCACGGAAGAACTTTCGATAATTATCGACTCAGAGAGGGAGGCCGGTGGCCCGATCCCAGTCAGGGAGGCCAACGGCCCGGTCCCAGTAAAAGAATCCGAGGTGCTGACCCCAGCGGGGTTCCCGGAGGCCACTGCCCCAGCGGGGTTCCCGGAGGCCACTGCCCCAGCGGGGTTCCCGGAGGCCACTGCCCCAGCGGGGTTCCCGGAGGCCACTGCCCCAGCGGGGTTCCCGGAGGCCACTGCCCCGGGTGGGGTTCAGGAAGTCACTGCCCCGGGTGGGGTTCAGGAAGTCACTGCCCCGGGTGGGGTTCAGGAAGTCACTGCCCCGGGTGGGGTTCAGAAAGTCACTGCCCCGGGTGGGGTTCAGAAAGTCACTGCCCCGGGTGGGGTTCAGAAAGTCACTGCCCCGGGTGGGGTTCAGAAAGTCACTGCCCCGGGTGGGGTTCAGAAAGTCACTGCCCCGGGTGGGGTTCAGAAAGTCACTGCCCCGGGTGGGGTTCAGAAAGTCACTGCCCCGGGTGGGGTTCAGAAAGTCACTGCCCCGGGTGGGGTTCAGAAAGTCACTGCCCCGTGTGGGGTTCAGAAAGTCTCAGCCCCGGGTGGGGTTCAGAGAGTCTCAGCCTCGAGTAAGGTCAATAGTGACCAGGTCCTAGCAAAGCACTCCAGTCAGTCAGATGAAAAGGAAACAGATCCTGACTCTGATATTTCAACATCCATAACCTTTGATGGGGACTTCGCCCAATTTATGGCGCTTTTCAAACACTATTACACTATTATGTTGTCTAGACCATTTCTGGGCATCACTTCAGAAAACCTTGGGCTCTATCTGATTTATTCTTTTAGAGGAGAGCCTTCTGAGTGGGCAACCAGCCTAATGAAAGCTGAAGATCCCATTCTTCAGGATCCCCAAGCATTCTGTGATGCAATTGTTAAAAGATACGGTTTCAAAGAAATTGGTTCAGGTTCCTCTAAGTCACCCGTCTTGTCTGCTGAGAGTCCACCAAATACTGTAAACTCGGCACAAGAGTCCCAGCCCGTTGCTTTGACTGCAGGATGTGCTTTTCTGACTTCTTCTTCTAATAATAGTACTTTACCAGAAAGTTCAGCTCCCAAGGGTAAGAGACCTGTCTCTGATTTGAACGCAGCCTTGCTGGGTGGTACCATCAGTTCAGACAATGTTTGGGGAATTACCTTGGTCAGACCTAAAGAGCTTTGTAAAAAGAAGAAGAAGAAAAAGAAATAATTTTTGACTCTTGCCTTGATAAAAAAAAAAAAAGAGATTTTTTTTTTTCCTTGTCTTGTGTCCAGTGGCCACCATCAAGGGGAGGGCACTGTTACAAGTTGTTGCTACAGCTTGTTTTTTGTTTTCTGGTCTGTTAGACCAATGTGTCAGGTTTTTTTTTTTGTATCCCTTGTTCTGGATAGTCTGAATTTTGGGGTCTTTTGACCCCTCCTCAAGGGGGGGGTAATGTTATGAGCCACGGCTGTGGCTCATTCCTGTTTTGCATTTTTGTTAGGTATTTCATGTTTATTAGTTGTCTTGCATGCCAGGATTTCCTGTTGCTCTGTTTTAGTATGCTCTTGTCTGCTGCCGCTGGTTAGTCTGTGTAATTGCAGCTTGTTCCATGTGTTCAGCCTCACCTGGCTGCTGATTGCATTTTGTCAGTTGGAATCATGCAGTGGGCCAGCTGCTCTGGATTGTTTAATTAGGACTCTCTGTTAAAAGCACTCCCAGGACTCCTCACAGACGCCGGTGATAGCTTCCTGTTTGCCTGATTCTGCTGCAGAGAGAGTTCCCAGTCCCGGTCTGTTCGTTTGTTCCTGTTCTCAGTGATCCTGTACTCGGAAGTTACCATCTGTTCCTGGAGTCTGATCGAGCACCTTAACATCTGGTGGCGTTCGTGAGTCGCGGTGCAGCCGTGTGTTGCGGCTTGTCCGCTACTATTTATTATTGTGTTTATTTTGAGTTCTGGAGCTTTGCGGAGGATTCCGCTTCCACAAGATCCACTCTGGTGTCCAGCGGTGCAGGATAGGAGTGTCGGATCCGTGGATCTTTGGTTGTCCTTTTCCCTGGCGGCTAGTCCGCACATACCTTTTGATTTAGTTTAGTTAGCTTGTAACCCCTGGCTTGGTTGCTTAGTCAGAGGGCCCCTTGTTATCACCCTGTCTCGGACTTCCCCTTGTCTCCCATTAAGACCTGCGGGGGCATCGGGGTTGGGCAGACATAATCCGCCCTTCGAACGCGGCTGCCATGGGCTCAAGCAACCATAGTCTCGCAGGGGATTTCTGATAACACGGGCGAGACAACGGAGTTAGGGCGCCAGGGGTTACTAGGCTCTCCAGCTCCCACAACCTGTATTTCATTCCTGTACTCAGATCTCTGCCATAAGATCTTCTCCAGTCTGGAGTACAGGAATCGTAACACAGGGTTTGTGAACTAAAAGGCTGCCACAGAGCTGCTATGCAGTGTCTCTGAATTATGCTGCCTGTGGTAATATTAGCTATGGGATGTTTTTCAAGATGGCCGCCGCCAGAATTACCAGCAGAGAGATTCTCTTTCTACCTGCTGTTCCAGGCACAGGAGGGGAGCTTTCGGCCTTTTGCAGGTAACTGAGGGTCTGGGGAGGTCTCTGCTGGTCAGAGGGTGTGTGGGGCGCCCGCAGGAGGTCCGCCGGATTCCGCCGCAGCCGCGAACGGGTCCCGGAGCTCGTCACCGGGATGCCTCCAAACTCGAGGCCCCGCCTTCTGGAAGTCGAGTAGGCCGCGGGCTCGTAGCGGTGGAAATGATCCCTCAGCGGTGCGGGACTCCTCTCCAGATAGCCCACTGCTGTCAGCAGCTCACTGGGTTACAGCAGGGGCTAATGGAGGCTGTATTGAGCGGGGTTTTGGGTGATTTAGAGCCCTAAATTGCAGGAGCTCCAGCCCAAGATGTCTGTGTAGGACAGCGTCCAAGCCACGCCCCTCAAATACATATCCTTTTAATAACAAATATATACATCAATGAGCTTTGGAACTCAGATAATATGTGGGTGTATTGTTTTATGGTATGCTGTGTTTTGCGATGTATAGCGCACATTCATAGCACATGGTAATAAGATGTGCAGGCGTCCACAATATATATTAGAGCGGGCATTTTAAATATTTGTTAGAAAGCAATTTGACATTTACAGCAGTTTTTCTGAGTTTTGACCTGATCGCAGCACTGCAAAAAGTTGCTAGCGAGCGATCAACTCGGAATGACCCCCAATGTGTAATGGGCATAACGGTTGTGTAATAATGTGTAATCAGCATTATGGTGTGTAATAATGTGTAATCAGCATTACAGGTGTGTAATGGGCATTACGGTGTGTAATAATGTGTAATGGGCATTACTGTGTGTAATAATGTGTAATGGCTATATTGGTGTGTAAACAGGATTTTAATATCTACCGTTAAATCCCTTTCTCAAAGTCCATAAGGGATACTGGGGTGAACTTGGTACGATGGGGTATAGAAGGGGTCCAAAGGAGTCAGTGCACTTTAAATTTATTCCACTGGGTGTGCTGGCTCCTCCCCTACTTGCCCTCTCCCACAGGCAGTTAAGCAAAAACAGTGCCCAAAGGAGAAAGGACATACTTGAGAGAAGGAACATAACAACGAGTGGTGAGATTCACACACCAGCACACCATAACAGAAAACAACCAGCAACGGCTGGAACAAACAGTAACAGCTGAACAGGTAACTTTTTAGAAGAGAAAAAACCTGCAGAAAAGTCAACGCACTTAGGTGGGCGCCCAGTATCCCTTATGGACTACGAGAAAGGGATTTACAGGTAGGTATTAAAATCCAGTTTTCTCTGGCATCCATAAGGGATTCTGGGGTGAACTTAGTACGATGGGGACGTCCCAAAGCATCCAGAATGGGCCGGAACATGTGGAGACATCTGTAAAACTGCTTGCCCAAACTGGGTATCCTCTTTGGCCAGGGTATTAAACCTGTAGAACTTCACAAAAGTGTTCTTCCCTGACCAGGTAGCAGCTCGGCATAATTGTAAGGCCAAGACTCCATGGGCAGCAGCCCAGGAATACCCCACAGATCTTGTATAGTGGGCCTTCAGAGACTGTGGAACAGGTAAGGCTGCCAACACAGGCCTGTTGGATAGTCAGCCTAATCAAAAGAGCAATGGACTGCTTAGAAGCAGGGAAACCCTTCTTCTGTGTATCATAGAGTACAAAAAGAGAATCCATCTTTCTGATCCGAGCCATCCTCTTGACATAAATCTTCAAGGCTCGCACAGCACTAGATAGGACAACAATTGGTTGATTCAGGAGGAATGCAGAGACAACCTTTGGCAGGAACTGCTGTCTAGTCCTGAGCTCCGCTCTGGCCTCGTAAAAGACCAGGTAGGGACTTTTACATAATAAACTCGGAGACACACCTAGCAGAAGCTAGGGCCAGCAACATCACCATCTTCCATGTGAGGTAATTATATTCCACCGACGTCAAAGGTTCAAAACAGGAGGACTGCAGAAATTCTAACACTACATTCAGATCCCAGGGTGCCGTGGGTGACACAAATGGAGGCTGTATGTGGAGAACTCCTTGTAAGAAAGTCTGAACCTCTGGCTATACAGTCAACTTTTTCTGTAAGAAAATTGAGAGAGCTCAGATTTGGATCTTGAGGGACCCCAAACGCAGGCCCTTATCCACACCAGGCTGCATGAAACGTAAAAACATCCTAAATGAAAACCCACCGGTGGATATGTGCGTTCCTCGCACCAGGAGACATATCTCCTCCAGATATGATGATAGTGTTTTGACGTTACCTGCTTTCAAACCCGGACCATAATTGCAATAACCTTATTGGAAAGGCCTTTTCGAGCTAAGATGTTTTGCTCAACTTCCACGTTGTCAAAGACACCGTAAGTCCGGGTAGACGAATGGTCCTTGTTGTAGAAGATTTTTTCTCAGTGGCAGGGGCCAAGGGTCTGCCACGGACATGTCCAGAAGATCGCCGTACAATGCCCTCCGAGGCAATCAGGATTGTCTGAATTCCCTGATTCCTGATTCGTTTGAGCACCATCGGTAGCAACGGAATCGGAGGAAACAGGTAAACCAACCGATAAGGCCAAGGAGATGTCAGTGCATCTATTTCCCTAGCTTGAGGGTCCCTGGTTCTGGAGCAATACCAGCGAAGCATATTGTTGAGTCGAGAGGCCATCAAGTCTATCTGTGGGCAGCCCCACAAGTTGATGATCTGTTGAAAAACCTGCTGGTGGAGGCCTCACTCTCCTGGGTGGAGATCGTGATCACTCAGGAAGTCCGCTTCCCAGTTGTCCACCCCTGGGAAAAAAATGGCGGACATGGCTCTTGTGTTTCTTTCCACCCAGAGGAGTATCTTTGACATCTCTTGCATGCAGGCTCTGCTTTTTGTCCCTCCTTGTCAATTTATGTAAGCCACTGCCGTGGCACTGTCTGACAACCTCGATCGCTCGATCCCTGAGCAGAGGAGAAGCCTGAAGCATAGCATTGTAGATCGCCCGAAGTTCCAGAATATTGATAATAAGTAGGGCTTCGTGGGCTGACCACCTGCCCTGGAACTGAGCCCCTTGGGTGACAGATCCCCATCCCCTCAGACACGCATCTGTTGTCAGGAGGATCCAATCCTGGATCCCGGAACTTCGACCTTCCAGTAGGTTGGAGGACGGTAACAACCACAGGAGGGAAATCCTGGCTTGAGGTGACAGACGTATTCCATCTTCCCCAACAATTTTATGCAAAGATGGATGGATATTCTTGTAGGCCGAAGGATCATTCGGACCATCTCCTGATGCGTTCTCGCTTTGTCCTCTGGGAGAAAGACTTTTTGGGCCGCTGTATCCAGTAAAATTGCCAGGAACAGGAGATGCTGAGTCGGTTCCAGTTGGGACTTCTGGAAATTGAGGATCCACCCATGTTGCAACAGATCTATATGGAGCAATAACAGCTTCCTGGATCTTGAGTTTATAAAAAGATCATCCAGATAAGGAACCACATTGACCCCCTGGACTCAGAGTTGGAACATCATCTCCGCCATCACCTTTGTGAAGACCCTCGGAGCTGTGGACAGGCCGAAGGGTAACGCCTGAAACTGACAGTGATTGTTCAGTAGGGCAAACCTCAGAAAAGCTTGGTGAGGGGACCAAATCGGGATGTGGAGATAAGCATCCTTTATATCCAGAGAGACCATGAACTCCCATTCTTGCAGGCCCGCAATTACCGCCTGCAGGGACTCCATCTTGAATTTGAAAACCTTGAGGTAAGGGTTCAGGGATTTGAGATTCAGAATGGGTCTTACCGATCCATCTGGTTTCGGTACCACAAACAGGTTGGAGTAGTATCCTTTTCTTTGTTTCAGCAGTGGTACTGGAACAATGACCTGGGACTGGACCAATTTGAGGATAGCTTTTTGTAGCGTAACTCTGGTATGGTCCTAAACTGGTAAGCCTGATTTGAAAAATCGTTGGGGAGGAGTGCTGTCGACCTCCAGCTTGTAACCTTGGGAAATGAGTTCCTTTACCCAGGTATCCTGGCAAGAGTCTGCCCAGATGTGGCTGAAGTGATGTAGACAAGCTCCCACCTTGAGATCACCCCAGGGTGGGTAGCCACCATCATGTTGAAGCTTTTGTGGAAGCTGCACTGGTGTTTGGGAAATAGCTGTAGCAGCTGGTTTTCTAGTCTTACCGCTGGTGTCTCGTGCCGCATTGGAGGTAGGTGCAAGGTCTGCAACAGCCTGTTGCAGTTGTAGTGTTGTTTGCATATTAGCATCAAGCTGGGATGACATGTCAGCCATCATAGTCTTAATGCCATGAGCCAAGAAGTCTCCTGACCCTCCCCCCTAGTTTCCACACAGACCTGAGAAGACTGACTGCAATGGTCACACAATAGGGACCCAGTGGTAGAAGGGGAGAATCTGGTATGACAAACTTTGCATACAGCATGTTTAACCATATTGATAGAGAACAACACTCACACACACAAAAAACTCACAGACAAGTTTAACCAGCCTGCCTCACTGCGTGTGTGATAGACTCAGAGTGAGAGAACAGCCCCCCCCCCCCCCCCCCCACTCCCCTCGCTTGTAGTAACAACTGCAAGCTGAAATATATCTATATACCAGTAATCCGGATTGTGTGTCTTTTTAAAGACACAATGGGGGTCATTCTGAGTTGTTCGCCAGCTGTTTTCATTCGCAGCGCAGCGATTAAGCCAAAAAGCATCACTTCCGTGCATGCTGCGCAATGCACACGTGCAACGTACTTTCACAACAGCCGAAGTAGTTTCACACAAGGACTAGCGACGCTTTTCAGTCGCACTGCTGGCCGCAGAGTGATTGACATGAAGTGGGTGGTTCTGGGTGGTACCTGACCGTTTTCTGGGAGTGTGCTGGAAAACGCAGGCGTGTCACATACAAACGCAGGCGTGCCAGAGAAAGCGCAGGTATGGCTGGCCAAACGTAGGGCGTGTTTGTGACATTAAAACAGGAACTAAATAGTCTGAAGTAGGTCTGCAGCTACTCAGAAACTGCTTGAAAATATTTTGGTGCAGCTGTGCGATCCTTTCATTCGCACTTCTGCTAAGCTAAGATACACTTCCAGAGGGCGGCGGCTTAGTATTTGCACGGCTGCTAAAAGCACCTAGCGAGCGATCAACTCGGAATGAGGGCCTATATTGTGTGCAATAACGGCTCTCCCCCTGCTAGTACACCCCTGTACCAGTTTCCAGTGTCTCCCGGATCTCTGGAGGAGCTGCGTGTCCTTGAAGCTGCTGCTTATGCAGAGGAAGGCACTAAAATGCCGCTGGTACCACTCTGAACAAGCTCCGCCCCCTATAATGGCGCAGGAGCCACTGACAATGTTTATACTAGCCAAGTCTCCCACGGTGTGCAAACCTCACAGATTAGCTAGTTTGTACAATCTCTGCCAGTTCTGCACAGGGGGGCTGAAGCGGGTACCCCCGTGGAGGGTCCCACTTGCCACCGTGTTGCACCGCACCAAGAACCGGGGGCCCTGGTTTTTTACTCACCACTCAGGCAGTGTTAGGGGTGTGCAGTGTGCTGCGGTTGTGACCGCCAAGGCGCAGTGCTCCAAGGAACAACAACCTCTCAGGGCGGTGGTCGTGCAGAGGGGTAGTGGCTCTGACACCTTACAGAGGCTGGTAACCCTCCCCCCTAACTCCCACGGTGCCGGTATACTGTTGCCCAGACAGTATACCTAAAATAACAAAGTTTAAAACAAAACTGAAAAAAAATTCTCCATAGAAAAGTTAAAAAACATAGAGGACATGTACTCGGCACAAAAAATGACCACAGGTGTAAAAAGATGGAAAAGGAGGGTGTCAGGCGTTCCGTACTGCCCACTCACCAACCACCTAACCGAGTACATGTCCTCTATGTTTTTTAACTTTTCTATGGATTTTTTTTTTACTTTTTGCTACATTTTTAATAAACTGTAACCCCTTTTTCTATGGACTTGGAATCTGGTATTTGATTATTTTTCCGGTCTCCGGTATAAAGAAACCTTGATGTGAGTGTAACAGCTTAAATCATTGTGAGTGGGGTATGTACATCCTTATTGAACAACCATCACTAGCTGATTTCAGTTGAAAGATACCTCTATGTGTTTTCAACTACAATGATAGTGTGAGTTTGGGTACGCACATGTATGTACCCACAACTACATCATTTGGGATTTTCACATCTAAACAAGGATATATCCATTCAAGAGTGGGTTCCACATAAATATACCATTATATGTTTATTTACCATTTCCACTGAGTACGGTACACCAGGGCCGAAACTAGGGGGGGGGGGGGCTAGGGGGGCAGGCGACCTGGGCGCCGGATTGGAGGGGGCGCCGAGACCCCCTAACACCCGCCGCGGCACTTTTAGACTTTGAAACCCCCTTCTCCCGAGTGCCCAGCTCGGGGGCGTGGTTTTGCAAAATGACGCAATTGCGTCGTGACGTCACGGCGCAAACGCGTCATTCCACGAAACCCCGCCGGAGGAGGGAGAAGGGGAAGCCGCGCAGACGAGGAGGGAGAGGCGGCTGAAGAGCGGCGAGAACCGCTTCAAATGTAAGTCAGCCCCTCTCCCTTCCTCTCTCTCTCTCCCTCCACCACCTGCCGCAATGTGTAAAATGGGGACCTGTGCCTGCCGCAATGTGTAAAATGGGGACACTTTTTCCTGCCGTGCTGTGTAAAATGGGGACCTGTGCCTGCCGCAATGTGTAAAATGGGGACACTTTCCTGCCGCAATGTGTAAAATGGGGACACTTTTTCCTGCCGTGCTGTGTAAAATGGGGACCTGTGCTTGCCGCAATGTGTAAAATGGGGACACTTTCCTGCCGCAATGTGTAAAATGGGGACACTTGCCAGCGTACTGTGTAAAATGGGGACCTGTGCCTGCCGTAATGTGTAAAATGGGGACACTTTTTCCTGCCGTGCTGTGTAAAATGGGGACCTGTGCTTGCCACAATGTGTAAAATGGGGACACTTTCCTGCCGCAATGTGTAAAATGGGGACACTTGCCAGCGTACTGTGTAAAATGGGGACCTGTGCCTGCCGCAATATGTAAAATGGGGACACTTTTTCCTGCCGTGCTGTGTAAAATGGGGACCTGTGCTTGCCACAATGTGTAAAATGGGGACACTTTCCTGCCGCAATGTGTAAAATGGGGACACTTGCCAGCGTACTGTGTAAAATGGGGACCTGTGCCTGCCGCAATGTGTAAAATGGGGACACTTTTTCCTGCCATGCTGTGTAAAATGGGGACCTGTGCTTGCCACAATGTGTAAAATGGGGACACTTTCCTGCCGCAATGTGTAAAATGGGGACACTTTTTCCTGCCGTGCTGTGTAAAATGGGGACCTGTGCCTGCCGCAATGTGTAAAATGGGGACACTTTCCTGCCGCAATGTGTAAAATGGGGACACTTGCCAGCGTACTGTGTAAAATGGGGACCTGTGCCTGCCGCAATGTGTAAAATGGGGACACCTTTTCCTGCCGCAATGTGTAAAATGGGGACACTTTTTCCTGCCGCAATGTGTAAAATGGGGACACTTTTTCCTGCCGTGCTGTGTAAAATGGGGACCTGTGCCTGCCGCAATGTGTAAAATGGGGACACTTTTTCCTGCCGCAATGTGTAAAATGGTGACACTTTTTCCTGCCGCAATGTGTAAAATGGGGACACTTTTTCCTGCCGCAATGTGTAAAATGGGGATACCTGTCTGCCGCAATGTGTAAAATGGGGTCACCTGTCTGCCGCAATGTGTAAAATGGGGAATGGGGACACTTGCCTGTCGTACTGTGTAAAATAGGGACACTTTTTCCTGGATATGAAATTTATGTTAGAAAAGGCAATTTTTCAGGTAAAAAAGTTCTGAAAGAGATATATATATATATATATATATAATATTTTTATTAATTTATTTATTTTAAATTGTTTTTTTTAAATTATTTTTATTTATTTATTGTAAAATAATTTATTTATTTTTGCGGGGGGGGGGGGGGGGGGGGTGTCAAATGACTACCTTGCCCCGGGTGACAAAGTTCCTAGTTTCGGCCCTGGGTACACCATCTAGAACCTCCTGATTCAGTTCATTCAACACATTTTTTGTAGCCACATCAATCTCTATTGTGGACGTATTACACCATGATGTGTTTTTGTTCTGTTTTATGTTTCCTTTGAGCGTTGATGATCTTACCCAAGATTAAAATCTAGCACAAAGAAGGAACATCTTCATCTCACCTACATTGCTTCCGTCTTACAAGAGGGAAGTATTCTTCATTCAGAGCGCTTGTGACTTATCTGTATCCACTATTTTTGTGTATTTCGCTGTGGTTTTATGACCTCATGAAATTCACTTTGGAGCAAGAGCCAAGGATAAGGTCATGGTTTAACCTGGATCCTGATTCTCCCACTCTTGTGGAAGAGGAGGCATCGGAGAGTCTGGATCTGGTAAGTACACACACATTTGTATTGTATTGTACCCACACATTTTTACATGGAAATAATTTTTGTTTTATATTGCAGGATATTACACTGGAGCTGGAAGTGGAGCCTTCCATGAGCGAGGCAACTGAAGTGGATGACCCAACCCCACAGCCACAACCCCTGAAACAGCAGAGGTCATCCAGAAACCCACTTCTACCCCGCCCAGCTCACAACAGTTCTTTTACTCACACCAAGGAGGTTCTTAATAGGCTCCCGGACTTGGAGCAAACTTTTGGCAATTACATCGCAGCGGATTTGTGACTGATGAATGAGGATCAAAAGAAGATCTTCAAGCATCTGGTTCTTGACGCTACCTCACGTGCAAATAAAAGAATCTCTTGATGAGGCGTGTGAGATAACACCACCTGCCAGGCGCTGTCTCCCAAGTGTGCCCCACCCACATCACCAACCCATGCATTATGTGCCGGGAAACCCTCAACAGATGAGCTGTTTTCTGCTGGGACCCACACAGCCCACCCCCTCCTCCCATTCCAGCGCGTCGTCCAGTGGTATGTACTTAGACATGCTGAGTACACAGTCCTCTGTACTGGACGATCCTCAGTTTTTAAATCTATAATTAATTTTTTTTCAAACTTACTTTTAGTTGTTTGAAAAATTGTTGTTGCCCTTACCCTAGTCTCTTGCTCCAAGTGACCTGTATTGAGGTCATTAGTACCACAGCATTGGTTTCTTGACCTCATTGTCCCGGACTTCTGATCATTGTGATCTATACACTTCTTATGTTCCTTCTAAGAGCACTGTTCAGAAATCTGCACTTTATCTTCTCTCCCCAATGTATGGTGGCAGCACTGATATTCTGTGGGATACGCCTGATTCCTCCACTGGTTACTGTTGGCATAGTCCTTGCTAAACAGGCTCTTGTTCTACTGATAGAGTCAATGAATGAAGACCAGAATTGGTGATTTTCTTCTATTATTTATACATAAAGTTTTGGGTTTTTTAAACTTGCATTGTTTTTCTTGTTTAATTAATGCTGTCACGATCCGGGTAATTTATCACCATTTCTTACCTTCCAAGTGTCTCCTGATACTGGCCCAGCGTGCCAATCCTGGATTCCACCTGCGCTGTCTGCGTGCAGCAGGCTGTGTAACACGGCCTCAGTCTCTCACACGCTAAACTTCAAACAGACTTTCCCTCCAGATTCAAACATGGGCGCAGCCATGTTTGGATTCATCACATGTTGCTTTACAGCAGGGATGGGGAACCTTTTTTCTACCAAGGGCCATTTGGATATTTATAAAATCCATCGGGGGCCATACAAAAATTATCAACTTAAAAATTAGCCTGCCCCCAGTCAGTAGTTGTTATGCCCCTAGTAATTTGTTATGCCCGATTAGATTTGCCTCCAGTCAGTTGTTATGACCCATTAGATATGCCCACTGTCAGTTGTTTTGGCCCATTAAATATGCCCCATTAGATATGCCCCCTGTAGTTATGCCCCATTAAATATGCCCCCTGTAGTTATGCCCCATTAAATATGCCCCCTAGTAGAGCCGCTTACACACGCACACGTTAAAAGGAAAAAAAAAACACAATGATCACCAGCCCTGCTCCTGCTTCCGAACCGCTGCCCTCCCTCTCCTCGGAACTATGGGAGAGATGTCATGACGTCTCTCCCATAGCGTCGCACCGCCACATATGTACACTACCTGAGCCAGAAGCTGGAGCTCAGGAGCGAGCTCCTGCGTCTGGCTGCTGCTGAGGAGCCGGGGCGCCTGCTGGTGGTAAAATCTCAGCGGGCGCTCGGCATCTCCTCTCGTTTAGGTGAGCCTGGCCGGATCAAGTGGCTACGAGGGCCTTATACAGCCCTCGGGCCTGAGGTTCCCCACCCCTGCTTTACAGCCTATCAGCTGCACTCTGGACTCTGCCTGATTACCCAGCCAATACCTGCTTCCCAGCTGGTATAAATATCCTGCATCAAGGCTGCCTAATCATCAGTGCTTTGGTTGTCTACCCTGTACACCTGTCTCTCCTGCTTGTGGATTCTTCTGCTTGTATCTCCAGGTATTCCAGCTCCTGTGATCCAGCTCCACTAACAGATCCGCACCTGTTTCCATCCTGCAGTTTAGCCTGACTTCTGCAGTGTTCCAGCATTGCTCCTGATCACTCTCCAAGATCAGACACTGGCTTCCTGCTTCCAGTGTTGGCCCTGCTTCACTTCCAGCCTCCAGCGGTGTCCTGGTACCGTTGACTTCACCTTTCTGCAGCACCGCTCCCCATACTCCACAGTGTACTTACCACGGCCTACCAGCTTTCCACAGTGCTCCTGAGTCGCTGGTATTCTGCTAAGCAGTGCTCCACAGTATCTTTGGTTTTCTTCAACTTCAGCTGTATTCCTATATCGCCTGCATCAGTGACCATCCTACCATTGATCCACAGCGTCCATCGATGCTCACCATCGAACTGTAAATCTACAGTGGTGAGTTCTGCACACCTTTTCATTCATACTGGTTCCATCCGGCACTCTCTGCAAATTACCAAGTATCATCTACGTCTGTGCATGTTTGTTGCTCCAGCCTCTGTGCACCATCTGCTGGGCAGTACCAGTTCATACCTCTCCTCAGCGGTTAGCTGTGGCATATGGACTTACCATCTCCAGTTCTAGCAAGGACTCTGTAATATCTGTTCTGCAAGCCACAGCACTAATTACCCTGCACTTCTGGGAACTGGCCTGTAACTTACCATTGTACATCTCCTGTGATGTTTTGCACATCAAAGGTGTCTTTAAGCTGCGTTCAATAAAACTGACTTTATCTTTTACAACTTCATTGTCGTGGTCACGCCTTCGGGCAACGGGTAATAGTACTCCTGTATGTCAAAGAACTCGATACTACCTCCCCAGTTCACTTACACGTCAGCCCCTACATCTGAGGCTTCCCCAGGTCAGCCTCAGCCCTCAGTTGTGACAAATGGTTGTTAATGCAAATGTCATTTTGTGTAACATATTTTTGTAAAAATCAGAGGGTCAGCGAGACGTTGTGGAGCCAATGTATCATTTACTATTTGCTGCTAATTCCCCCAAAAAACCGGACCCCCTAAATGTAAGTAGAAGGGACCGCAGCAGTATCTCCCATACCTTCATATATGTACATTTCCAGGCAAGGGGCAGGTAAGTTTATTTTTATTTTTTTAAATACAACCCTAATTCACCTACAAGTAAAAAAAAACCCAGAACATTTGAGTAGACATTTATTTAAAACCAACAAATGATAAAACTATTTAATTACACAGAGACCCCCCGTAATATCATCCCACTATTCAAATGCGCTGTCGGCATCGGACATAGCCAAAATTGCACCGGAAATCTTTTGATTTTAAATGACTTTATTTCATATCTTTAATACACATATTTTTGCCTATATCTTAAACTTAAAAAATACTTTACTCTGCACAACAGCCTATGGGGGTCATTCAGACCCAGCCGCAATAGCGGCCCACAGCCGTTTACTGGTGGTGGCAAAATGTACATGCACAGCGGCCACACAGACACACACATTGCGGTCACATCCCTGAGGGGTGAACGCGGGCGGGCCAGGACCATTTTCCAGGGGGGCTGCGTGATGTCATATCTGAGATCATCTCTGATTAACCCCCTATAAGCTTCCAGAGTGCACCTCATATCTCATCACAGCGCAAAGCCACCCAGCATACTGACCGCCGCCTCCTCCTTGATGAAGCAGAAAATGCGATTGCCTCACAATTTCTGCTTCATCGTAGAAGTTAGTGAAGTCTCCTGCCGCAGCTTAGCTGCACCTGCAGGAGGCACACCGCATTCTTCTCAATCATGGCAGCTGCACGTGATGTCACACAGCCACCGTGATCATGCCCATTTGTCCACCTCTGCCCTCCATTCGCGCCACACTGCCTCCTCCCTGGAAATGGAGCATTGCCCACCCACACC